>NC_030850.1:25056410-25073347 GCF_000208745.1 Theobroma cacao | reverse complement strand
TTTTTTAACTTTTTGACATTTTCTTCTTAATTTTCCACCACAAATATTCTGGTATTTATCCAATCCTACCACAATTAAAATCCCTTGGTCTTGACAAGTGCTGAGGTGAAAAATTTACCGATTTACCCCCGAGACGAAAAAATTATGATTTTGCCCCTATACTCCGAAATGTACCGGAATCACATTATTTCTACTTTTCAACCTCAAATAACACTAATATTGATCAATATTAACCAAATGGGGTAAAAATAGTTTTATAAAAATTCCCGTTTAGTCATCTAGTGGCAAAAATACCATTTTGCCCTTATGCTCCAAAAATACCAAGAATCATAATTTTTCACTACTAAACATCATTTTATACTCCAATAATCATAATTATATTTCATATAATTATTCTTGGTCAAATGTGATCAAATCTTGGCTAAAAATCTCCATTTTATCATCAAATGGTAAAATGACCGTTTTGTCTCTAATCGGTCAATTTTTCTGATAGACTCCAAATTGGACCTTGAACTCCGAATCACTATTCTAAGCCATTCTGTGGGTTTTAAAATTTTCAAATTCCTCTTAGACTTTCTATTTGAACTAGTTCAAGGTTCGATTTAACTTAGTTGTACCACTCGGTACAATACTGTCTTTTAATCGAGCTTGACAAGGTCTCACATAGATAATTCAAACATACACCAAGGTCATCCCCACAGTAGTCACCATGGCTTCGTACATACACCCGCCAACCTCAACTCAGCTCATGTGCACTCCCACATTGCACGTGGCATATATCATCATCATGTGCTCTTCTACACCACACATGGCATATATCATCGACGTGTGCTCTCCCACACCGCACACTACCAGTACTGTCATGTGCACTCCCACACCGCACACGCATGGTTATAATTATCATTCAACTTTACATTTCAATGCATGGCACACATAACAACATGTAACAAGAATCTTTGCAGAGCAATACATCACATGCCACAAATCAATTGGCAATTCAACATAATATTTCAAATACGTAATTCATCACATTATACGTTTAAAAAAGTTGTAGTATCACTTGTGAAAAGCTTGTTCCCATGCATAAATTTGAAAGAGTTAACCAAGGATATTCTAGCATTTCATTCAACACTTATGCATTTGTTCAAAACCTTTTAAATGCAAGTTCACTCACCTCGCGATAGCGGGATACTATATCGCTATTAATTCAGAGGCGTATCTAGCCATTTCTACTTGTCGATCGCTCGTTATTTCCTCTAGCATGCCACCACAGTACACTATCTTTATTTTTGCACTTCCTAACAACAATCCAAATTCAATATCTTTAGTGTATATCATTTCTACTTCTCTTTTTCATTCAATCGTGAATCCTTATTCAACTAACTTATATCTTGACACATTTTTACCTAAGTTGCCTTTATCCTTTGCCTGCATAATTCTTTAGATTATAAATACCGGTAACTTATTTATGACTCTAGCACATATATTAATCTTTTCTAAGGATATTTATCAAGTTCAACCATCATTTCCACATCAATAACCTAGCATATGGTAGCAACTATAACTTTACTTCCATCAAGCATTTTCTAAGTCCACATGCACCACAATTTACTTTTTCATTCTGCCACAAGCACAAACAATCAATACATATCTCATTTTTCGTTTCTACTTGCGATTTAAAGGTTAGAACGCTTACCCACCACTTATTCTAGCTCAAAATCACCACGCATTCCAAGATTCTTCCACATGCATGCCTTGGGTTCCTTGGATCTTTATTGATCCTTGCTACCACAAACAAAACCTCACATCATAATTGGTTCAAACTACATGCTTTCAAACAAAACATCAATTTCTACCTTCCTTACCTTGAAATCCACAAGGCAAACCACCAAAATCTTTTCAAACCTCAACAATGGTGCGTGGGTGGGGTGGAAAACCTCTCGGTTTTCTCTTTTGTCCTCGAAGGTCGAGCCTCCTCTGAGCTTTTCTCTTCCTTTTTCTTTTCTTTCTTTCCTTTCTTCTTTCTTCCTTTCTCTCTCCTAGAGTTTAGTTAGGATGAAAAATGAGGTTGAGAGTTATGGGTTAGGTGAATAAAGGGGTAGAAGAATATGGAGAAGTAAGAAAAGAAGAGAAAGAAGAAGAAAAAAACTTGATTTTTATGGTGAAGGAAAATGGCGTGGGAGGAAGAAGATGGAGAAGAAAATGCCTTTTGGAGAAGATAAGGATCAGCCATGGATAAGGAAGAAAAGAGTCAAAGCTTCCAAAGGAAGCTTTGACCAAGCTTATGGAAAAATTATCGTTTTGGCCTCCAAGTTTCTCTTTTTTTTTTTAATTTAGTCCTCCCAACAATCTTTTAATTCCAATTTCTTTCTATTTTTCTTCCTTTACATGTGTGCAAACAAAATATAAAGTTTGCACTTCAATGCGGTATCACCATAATATTTAAATATATATTTACCATCGCTAGCTTTATTTAATAAAGACATGCGAGCCCCACTAACTTCGTTTTTCTCTGAAATTCCCTCACTCTTTTTCTCCCCCACTTAGATTAACCATATACTCCTCTTTCATGACTAATTTCGATATCAAATAAAATATTAATATTTTAATATTATTTTATTAATAAAATATTATTTTATTCCAAGATTTTCCACTTATCTCCTTGAAACCCAATATGTGTTATTATCCCCCAATTCACTTTCGAGTCACTTTTTATCTCATTAATTCATCCTTAATAAAAATATTGTTATTTAATTGTTATTTCTTCGCATGCGAAATATTTTACTTTAGAATATTCCTTTCACCTGTCACAGCTCAATGACACTTAAATCCACATCAATTAGTCCTTCGTCTTATCAATACGGTTATATTGACTACTATATAGGGGTATGGGGTATCACAGTCTCCCCCACTTAAAAAGAATTTATCCTCGAATTCACGTCAACGTCGGGTTGTTAATCTCACTCAATGATCTTATTTTATTTCCTTTTTCATGGGGAATTTTGATTTATGCACCTTGTTACCTTCAGTTCGACTAAAACACTTGACAAGGTCAGGGTACGTAACTTATACCTTTTATCATCTTTGAATCAAACAACGGTACCCTTCAACCATTGTTCTCTTTCATCGCTAGGATCTCAAGTATGCCTTTAATTCCATTACTAACCTTAAACATATCTTTATTTCGATTCTTGTCAAACTTTTCGACATTCATTCACCTTATCCCCACGCATTATCACACAACTTATGGCATTATAAACATGTCCTATTCAGTCCTATACATATTTCCAACATTATGGGGAGTTGAATCTTTCAACCATTCCTTCATTCTTCATATTTATCTCGTATTTATGCAACTTAAATCTTCTTAATCATATTTGTCCATCTTATATGGCTTAATCATGCTATAGGTTACATTTTTGTGATATCATTTCTTTGACTATTACTCCAAAAATTTCTTATATCAACATAGCTCAATTTCTGATAGGATTTCTTATCATTGTATTATCTATGCAACTCATCAAATATATTGAGTTCAAATTTTGAATCACTAAAAACAATTCTTCACTTTAATTGGGCACATCACTAACTCCACACATACGTATGTACACGCATATTCAAGTGTCAACGTTCCTTATTAGGTGTGGGATTCCTCGTGTTCAAGTGCCTTCAGACTAAATTTCCCTTTATTCGTTCCCATCCATAACCAAAATTCAATATAATAATTCTCATAGTTCATGTCAATATTCTCATATTTTTTCTATGAACATTGGGGTATAATCGATTTCAAATTGCCCTTTTCAGATGTTTAAATTATCATTCCACTTGCGCCTTATCATAAGTTATTCCTTATACAATCCATACGAATTCTCATTATGCCTATGCACAACTTCATATCATTTATATCATTTCGAACTATATGCTTAAGTTTCATTGTACTACTTATCCTTACATCACAATGTCATTAATCACATCTCACTTGCCAAATGTCATTTTCATTAAATTATAATCCAGTATCCGTATATGCTTTATAATCTCATTGCTCGTTCAAGGATTCATCTTTACTTGATCATTGCGTCTTATACAATACCACAATCCCTAAAAGTCATCCTTGTTTCTCAATTATCTTTCATACCTTTAACATATATATTATATCCTTCTTGCATTTCGATATTACTTAGTCACTTAAGACTTAGACTCATTCGAATTATGCATGCCTTATGCATTTTCGAATTCCAGTTTCCATAATACATTAGGAGGTTTTCATTATCCGACTTCATTATCAAGGTTACCTTCAATCGTCTGTTGTACCATTCTTTCAAACTAATATAACACCATTCTCTGTTAGCCAAATTTACAATCTGTACTTGATATTGTAAGACTTGAAACAAAGTTCTTCTCAAGTACTTCTCAATGTCAATATGGATATCACTTTCAGTTTACAGCTTCCTTTTTTTTGTAATCAAGTAACTTAATGCTTGTTTTCATAAGATTCATAGTAAGATTCCTCTTAAGTATTTCCTTATAGATACTTACCTTAGACTTATGTCTCACCGCATATGATCACTTAACCTATGGTTTAGCTGTTAGGCTCCTTAGCAAGTTTCAAAATCCCACATATTATACTTGTCGCGTATGTTTGGTAATTTCTTCTCAAGGATGTTCATGCATTCTCGAAACACTTAATCACTTTTTGCTCTTTAACATCCCGAACATATCATTCCAAAAAGGCATGCACTTGTTCACCAAGATATTCAAATGCATGCTCATCTATTCATACTTCAATTTATCTTAACGGGTTTCTAGCATGCCACACAATTGGCCTTGTGTTGTTACTAATCCTTTTCATTCAACTAAATCAAGACAAAATTTGTAAATCCTCATAGCAATACTTTGTATTAACTCATTTGCTATGCCACCGTTGTAATCCTTCATTCACAGTTTCGTCCCTTACTATTGATATCCCATAATTCTTATTAAATTAAGGATTTATTTTTCCCAAGTTCCTTATTTTACCTTCAAGGGTCTACATTTGTGTAAATTATCATTTTATAATGTCATGGCATCATGTGCCTCCATCCTTACTACCCATCGTACATTCATAACGAACAATTAAAAGACTTACATACCTTTTTCTTTTTTTGTGCATTGCATAACTCTTCAGGACCTACCTACACACTACAGCCACTTGACCAATGAATTATCCCTTTTGACCTTTTTTCTATCTATCTAGCATATACCACTTAACATTTCTCATCCACAGGAATGTCGGGTTATAATTTCTTCAATACTTAAGTTTACAATCCTCAACATTAAGCACGTTAACCATTCAAAGTATCACCTATAATGTCATGGATTTCTCCCTCATTTTTTCAAAATTGCAACTATAATTAAGATTTCCAGATTGATTGTTGGCCTTACTATGCTGTCTCATGATATCCTATGCAATTACGACACATTGAACTCTCTTATCCTAACGTCCTCCCCTAGTTCAATGTGTTTACTCAAAAATCAACTTCTTTGATGCAACTTGCCTCATAAACTAGGACTTAATTTATTTATTTTTGTATTTCAAATCATGCCAAACCCACATTCCATGATAAATGATAATTTCTAATAAACACTATCAATTCAAATGGCATTTTATACCTTGTCAAAACTAGAGTTACTACTCAAAAGTCCATCACGTTTATTGGTAACCATTTCATAATACTACAAAACATATTTATCGTCAAGTCTTGTAGTTGCTTGAATCATTAATGACTTTCTAAGTCAACCTTCAATAATTGCCTAAGGTGACCAACCACACCACTAAGGTGAATATCTTTCCTTAATCATTATAGTGCTAATCTATATCTGTCATACATGAAAATTTTAACACACACCAAGTCATTTAAATAACTACTTCATAATCTGTTTGAGTCACATAAAATACAAGCCAAACTTTTAAATCCTTTATACAGATAACATTTACTACTTAGTTCACACAGAATTTACCCATACTTAAAGTAATACGAAGTTTAACAAAACTATTAAGTGTTATTAGGATCATCGTTGCCTTGATCCGAACATATTGACGGATCCTCTTTTGGATCCTCTTCCATCTCCTGAGGTTTCTCCATATTATCCTTAATCCAAGCTTGCTGTATTCTTATGCATTCCTCCCTACTAATAGGTGTAGCGCTTCTTCCACATCTAGGAGGAAAGTTTCAGACAGCGGATACTTTCCTAGGACGATAACCTCATCTTGCAATTGCCTCTTTCATCTTTCCCTCAAACCTTTCCTACAAGAAATTTTTAACACCTTCCTAAATCTCAGTGTTGTCCTCGCTTTTAAGACTTTCACTACTTTCGAGGTTTTCCCCACTACAAAACATTATTTCCAATCCTAGTGGAATCCATCCAATAGGAATCCGAGACTGACCACTTTCTTGACTTCCTGGATCAAGGCGCCATTGCCTCCTAGTAGTGGAATCTAACGATCCCTTGCTAGTACTATGAAGGGCATTCTGACTACCATTTCTCCCAGACATGGCGTGTGCAATAGGCACACCTCTAAACCTATACACAACCAAGCATCAATTACTTCGCCATTTATACATCATAGGAATAGGTAGGTTTCTAATGAATTAGGGGCCTATGTAGCCTCCCATCCTTGACTTGTGTTGTGCACCCACAATCCAAGGACAAGACTATACACAAACTCCAACAACTCCGCTGACATACACGAGAATCCCTAGGACTCAACTAAACCTAGAGCTCTGATACCAACTTTGTCAAAGCCCAAAACTCGAGCCATAATCGGCGCATGGACCCAATAAGCATAGCCCACCAGGCCCAAGCAAGCCTCAATATGTAAACCCGTCAGTAGTCCATCTGTCACTTCTTTTTCTTTA
The DNA here is from genome assembly GCF_000208745.1 of Theobroma cacao. Taxonomy (NCBI): domain Eukaryota; kingdom Viridiplantae; phylum Streptophyta; class Magnoliopsida; order Malvales; family Malvaceae; genus Theobroma; species Theobroma cacao. Next base: position 25,066,451 of record NC_030850.1, on the reverse strand, counting down.
GGATTTAAGACTCGTGATTTCTAATAACAATCTCTTCAAATTTAAATCGTGAAAATCAAATACATACAAAGTTCACAACAAATCTCACAATTTACATTAAACCATCACATATAAACATAAAACTGACCCTTGACAACCAACGGAGTGACTCTAGGTATTGGTGCTATCATTGAGAGTCGTAGTGAACCTACCGAAAGATGAATAGAAGGGAGCACCTCGACCTAGGATCCAACTACCTTTGATCTTGAAAACTAAAACATGAAGTTGAAAAGAATGAGTATAAACTCAGTGAGTGAACATAGGAAGGGAACAAGCAAACGATACGGAAGATTTTTTAGAAAACACGATGCACTTGTATTGAAACCATGCAATTTGTATATCATAAACAAAACTCGGTGCCATGCTGTTTTTCAACTCATTTTGAAAACATTTAAGAATATCAACTTTCAATAGATAATTCAATCAAATTACATTTCCAAAAAATTTCTACTCTAGAGGACAGGTGCACATGCGTGTAAAAATTCATGTATACATTATGTATATATAAATATATAGATAATTCAAACATACACCAAGGTCATCCCCACACTAGTCACCACGGCTCTGCACATACACCCATCAACCTCAACTTAGCTTATGTGCACTCCCACACCGCATATAGCTAATATCTTCATGTGCACTCCCACACTGCACATGGCATATATCATCATCATGTGCTCTCCCACACTGAACATGGCATATATCATCGGCATGTGCTCTCCCACACCGCACACTACCGGCACCGTCATGTGCACTTCCACACCGCACACGCACAGTTATAATTATCATTCAACATTACATTTCAATGCATGGCACACATAACAACATGTAACAAGAATCTTTGCATAACAATACATCACATGCCACAATTCAATTGGCAATTCAACATAATATTTCAAATACATAATTCATCACATTATACGTTTAAAAATGTAGAAGTATCACTTGTGAAAAGCTTGTTCCCGTGCATAAATTTGAAAAAAAGTCAACCAAGGATATTCTAGCATTTCATTCAACACATATGCATTTGTTCAAAACCTTTTAAATGCAAGTTCACTCACCTTACAATAGTGGGATACTATATTGTAATTAATTTGGAGGCGTATCTAGCTATTTCTACTTGTCGGTCGCTCGTTATTTCCTTCAATATGCCACCATAGTACGCTATCTTTATATTTGCACTTCTTAGGAACTGTAAAACCCGACCCTATAAACACATATCATGACATACATGCACTGAGTAGCATGTTATTACGCTAGGAAAGCTCCTAAGAATAGACGAAACCCGATATTGTACCTAACGGTACACTTGAGTTGATTTAACCTCGAACTAATACAAAGAATCGTAGAATGAAATTTAGTATTTTACAATCTAGGAATAACTAAAAATGATTATTCGGAGTTCGAGGGTTTATTTGGGGAAAAATTGAAAATTTTGATGTTTAGGGGCAAAATCGTCATTTTATCACCTAAGATAATAATTTGATCGTGGAGTGAAATTTTTGACCAAGATTAACTATTTGGAGTATAATTTAATGATAGGAAGTGAAAATTTTCAATTTCAGTAATTTTCGGAACATAGGGGCAAAACGATAATTTTGTTGCCTCGGGGTAAAAGTGTAATTTTCACCATCCAAAACTTGTCAAAATCATAGGATTGATTTATTTTTGGCATGAATAACTATGGTATTTTAAGTGGTGAAAAATTGAAGTTTAAAAGATGAAATTTTAAAAACGGGCCAATGGAAAAGTGACACATGGCACTTTTCCATGATTTAATATTATTTTAAAGGAAAATCAGCCCATTTAAACCCCACATCAGGTGATGGTCGGCCATAAGGAGAAAATAAGAGAGAAAATAGAGAGGAAAGGAAGAAAAGAGAAAAACCAAAGGAAAACTAGAAAATTCAAAGGGAAATTCGCGTTTTTCGTCCATTTACGCGTCTAACGGTAAGATTTTTCGACTTTGGCTTGATTTCTACCTTTCCTATGACTTTGTTTCCATTTAGCATGCTTGAGGAGAGTGATCAAAAAGTGATATCAAGGGCTGGACGAAATTCTAGGGGAGAGAAATTGAAATTTTTAGGTTTTGATTTTTAGTTAAATTGATAGTTTTAGTTAGTTAAATGTGTATAGAAATCAAATTGGGCAAGAAAGCATGAAATTCTCACAATACCCACCCTTGGCCGAATATTCAATGATGTACAATGATGATGAACTGATTTTTATTCTAAGAGAAATGAAGAGAAAATGATGAAAAATGGTTAAATGTGATAGAAAAACAAAGTGGAAAATTAACCGAGTAAATGTCCCATTTTTGACCGAATTTTTCAAGGAGGAAAGTGAGCTGATTTTGGTGATTTTAGAGGATTATTGGCTGATATTTAATGGTTAAAAATGTTGGAGAGAAAATGGCACAATTTAGAGCTAAAATGGAGCGCGTTAGCAATTTATCGGGTAAAGTGCCAAAAATAAGTTAATACCACGTTTAAGCCGTTTTAGGCTATTGCATTTCATACCATGCATTAGTATAGGATTTAAGTCAATTATATAGTGATTTAGCATCAATGTGGTGAATTGTGTAATTTTTGCAATGTGTCTAAGAGGAGAGCCTTCCGGTAAAGGTAAGGAAGTCGTACCCGACGAACAGTGATCGGGACACCTAGAGAGCATTTAATTTGTACAAATTGTGAGTAAAACTATTATTATTGTAATTTTAAATGCTCTTTATATATTTTATGAAACGAAAATGAGATTAAAATGGGACTTTTGATATTTTAGAAATAAATGTGACAAATAAATATATTGTGTGGATTATCTGAAATACGAAACTTTTGATCATGAAATTGAGTAATTTGAGGCTACCAATTGTCTTGAAAAATATATATTCCTATGAATGGCTTATGATATATGAGAATATGTGGCTATATTTTATAATTGCATTGAGAATTTATGTAAGCTGTCTTTTACTATGCAGGCTGGATAAATAAATAAAAGCCACGTTATACTGTCGAAATTTTATTAAAATTGGTGGGTTTAGTCACTACAGTGATGGGTTTTCATGAACTGCCTATTAGAGGGGTACGGTAAACCCGGTTGCATAGTTACTCCGATTGTAGAGGCGAGGAGGGTAACTCTCAAGGTAGTGTTAGAGCTCACTTCACGTCGAACCTCCACGTGAATGTGTAACTCGGCCAATGCCAAGGAACGGCTTATTTTCAAGACTAACATGTGTTTAACATGTAAATATTTTAACAATTTTGGCGAACTCGGTTAGATGCCTCGGCCAAGGTATCCCCGAGGACTAGTTTTTGGCTTGAGCCCTGTTTCTAATAAAAGTCATAAGCCTTAATAACTGTTTTGGAAGATTACAAATATTTTATGGTTTAAGAAATAAATTGAAAACCTTATGAAATGGTTTGTGATTTGTTGTTTAAACTGGCCTCCATTTTACTCGCCTTTAGATATTTATGATCATATCTGTTTACTCATTGGGATTGCAAAATCTCACCCACCTCCTTTCCAAATATTTCAAGCTTGTGGTAGCTTATAGATACTCGATTTTGTCGAGGATTCCAGTTGACCCCTCTATCTCACAGACAGTAGGTTACTATCATCAACACTTGGTGTATTTATGGGCCACTTGTCATTGTAATTATTATTGTACATTATAACTTTGTAAATTATTGTATGTATAAATTTATTTTACTTTCACGTTACAAAAGATTACTTACACGTGTTTCTATAAATATTGTTTTATATAAAAATGCTATATTTTAATCAATATTTTGAATAGTAATATTTATCTATAAATCCTTTTAAAAAAAATAAAAAAAATAAAATAAAATAATTTTTGTCTTTTGATTTACTTGAGCCGAAAACGACTAGTAATTGTTTAAAACGAAATATTTAACAACGATTGCTCACTGGAAAGGCAAGAAACTGATACGTAAGCCTTGTAGGGTTTCGATTGGCATTTCCGGTAATGAGTGTCAATCGGGACATCGCTGCTGTTGTCATGGGCCCGATGGAGGTTCCGGGTCGTGACAATTTGGTTGGTATCAGAGCAAAGGGAAAGATAACCTTATTCTTGGGAACTCTCGCATATGATCTATGGCGAAGTATGACTCTCCGCCTAAGAGCTTGGAAGAGGAAGGAAGAGACTACCCCGTGCTCCCCGGGGTGAAGTACACTTCTTGCCGAGTGCTTTGATAGGTACCATCGAATGCCATCTGTGTCTAGAGTGGTGAAAGAATTCGGTTGGTATTAGAGCTTTCGGTTTAAAAGCTTATGGTTTTGAAAGAAGTTTTTGATTTTTAAAGTTTTTGGATTTAAAGTTATTTTAAAATAATTTACAATGTCAGTGTGGCCCAGTTAAGATTAGTTAGTTACATATAGTTGCATATAGAGTCTTAAGTCGTCTAAACCAATTTCATTCTTTTTGTAGATCATTATGCCTCCTCGACGTGAGCTACCACCTATCACTAGATCTACTGGTAGGGGAAGAGGTCGTCCCATACAGAGTCAGCTGGATTCCATAGAAGAGGAGTCGACTGCGTCTTCTTTTAGAGCAGCTCCTATTGTTGAGTCTACTGACATTCTTGTACTTCCTCCACTACCTGTTGCTGCTCCTAACGTACCTTCCATATCACCCGAGGTAGCTCAGGCATTAACGACTTTTCTCATTGCTCTTACAGGCCAAGCTCAAGCTGATCCAGTTTCACTTGTTCTTTCCCCTGTAACAGCTCCAGTACCACCACTTCCAATTTCACCCAAAACGCAGAACGTCTCTATTTCTAAGAAATTGAAGGAAGCTAGATAGTTAGGTTGCGTCTCGTTTACTGGTGAGTTAGATGCTACCGCAGCTAGGGATTGAGTTATTCAAGTATCGGAGACACTGGTAGATATGGGATTAGATGATGAGATGAAATTGAAGGTGGCTACATGGTTATTTGAGAGGAGAGCCCGTACTTGGTGGAGTTCAGTAAAGTCTCGCTCTCCTATACCGCTGACTTGGACGGATTTTCTCCGAGAGTTCGATGGTTAGTACTACACCTATTTCCATCAAAAAGAGAAAAATAGAGAATTTCTGAGCTTGAAACAAGGGAACATGACCATTGAGGAGTATGAAACTTGTTTTAACGAGCTGATGTCTTATGTGCCTGAGTTGGTGAGATTGGAGCAAGACCAGGTAAACTACTTTGAGGAGGGACTCCTTAATGAGATACGTGAGCGTATGATAGTGACTGACAAGGAGTTGTATAAGGAAGTTGTGCAGATGGCCTTACGGGCTGAGAAGCTCGCCACTAAGAATAGACGAATCCGAGCTGAGTTTGGAAAGAGAAGGAATCCGCCTACGTTCTCGGGTCAGTCTTCAAAGACAGGCAGAGATTCGACATCTACTGCAGGAAGTACTACCTCAGCGTTTGTGGCATCCACTAGACCTCTATCTCAGCAATCACAGCCAAGATCTTCTAGATTTGATCAGCCGGTGATGAGTAGTCAGGGGGGGCTTCAAGAGGATTGGACAGATGCCGTAATTACGGAGGATTTCATGTTGGGTCATGTAGAAAGCTTGTAAAGTGTTTTCAATGCGGCCAACAAGGGCATATCAAGAGAGATTGTCTTCAGTTGAGATGGGATACAGTAGCTACTTTTACTCTTCTGACTCGTCTTAGTATATCGCGGAGAGACACTTCGAGATCACAGTCCAGACAGGGCCCAATGATACTGTCAGGCATGGGAAGTAATACCCAAGAGCAGCCATCTTCTAGACCGCAGCCCCGAATTTTGACTAGGATTTTTGCAGTGACTGAGGATGAAGCCCGGGTTCAACCTAGCACAGTGACAAGTACTATGATTGTGTTTAATAGAGATGCACATGTTTTGATAGATTCGGGCTCCGATAGATCATACGTGAGCATATCATTTGCATCATTCTCAGATAGGAACCTATCACCATTAGAGGAAGAGATTGTAGTGCATACTCTTTTGGGCGAGCGGTTAGTAAGAAATACGTATTATAGAGACTATGGTATTAAAGTTGGGGAAGAAGAATTTATGGGTGATTTAATCCCTTTGGAGATTCGAGACTTTGATTTGATCTTGGGTATGGATTGGTTGTCCACTCATCGAGCAAAGGTGGATTGTTTTAAGAAAGAAGTGATTCTCCAAAGTTCAGAGGAAGCAGAAGTTGTATTTACGGGGGAGCGTCGAGTATTATCGTTTTGTATAATCTCGGCCCTCAAAGCTTTGAAATTGGTGGAAAAGGGATATCCGGCATACTTGGCTCACGTGATTGATATATCGAGGGAGGAACCTAAGTTAGAGAATGTCCCCGTAGTAAGTGAGTTCCCTGATGTATTTTTTGATGAATTACCAGGACTTCCTCCCGATCGTGAGTTCGAATTCACCATTGACTTACTTCTGAGTATTGCTCCTATCTCTATTCCTCCATATAAAATGGCTCTAGCAGAGTTGAAGGAGTTGAAAGAGTTAATGGACAAGGGTTTTATACGCCCTAGTACATCTTCGTGGGGAGCACTGGTTTTATTTGTGAAAAAAAAAAGACGGTACATTTTGGTTATGTATAGACTACCGACAGCTTAACAGAATGACCATTAAGAACAAGTATTCGTTGTCGAGGATTGATGATCTTTTCGATTAATTACAGTGAGCTATAGTGTTTTCTAAGGTCGATTTGAGGTCTGGGTATCATCAGTTGAGGATTAAGGAACAGGAAGTACCCAAGACAGCGTTCAGGACTCGGTACGGTCATTATGAGTTCTTGGTCATGCCTTTCGGGTTAACTAACGCACCGGCAATTTTTATGGATCTCATGAACAGGGTGTTCCACCCTTACTTGGACAAGTTTGTTATTGTATTCATTGATGACATCTTGGTTTACTCGAGAGATAATGATGAGCACGCTACCCATTTGTATATAGTATTATAGACTTTACGGGAAAGACAGTTGTATGCAAAGTTTTTGAAGTGTGAGTTTTGGTTATAGGAAGTGGTATTCTTGGGACACGTAGTATCGGGAGTTGGAATATATGTTGATCCCAAGAAGATAGAGGTAATTTTACAATAGGAGCAACCTAAGACAATGACGGAGATTTATAGTTTCCTCGGATTAGTCGGTTATTATCGGAGGTTTGTTCAAGGGTTTTCCTTAATAGCAGCTCCTTTGACCCGTCTAACTCGTAAGGGAGTTAAGTTTAAGTGGGACGATGTGTGTGAAAGTCGATTTCAAGAGCTGAAGAACCGGTTAACATCTACTCCAGTATTGACACTTCCTGTGAGTGGTAAGGGATTTGTAGTATATAGTGATGCCTCCAAGTTGGGGTTGGGGTGCGTACTGATGCAGGATGAAAAAGTTGTGGCTTATGCTTCTAGACAGCTAAAGAGGCATGAAGCAAATTACCCTACCCATGATTTAGAGTTAGCAGTAGTGGTGTTTGCTTTAAAATTCTGGAGGCATTACTTGTATGGTGAGCATTGTCGGATATTTACGGATCACAAAAGTTTAAAATATTTGCTCACTCAGAAGAAGCTTAATTTAAGGCAAAGGCGATGGTTGGAGTTGATAAAAGATTATGACTTGGTGATAGACTATCATCCGAGAAAGGTGAACGTTGTAGTTGATGCCTTAAGTTGTAAGTCTTCATCATCTTTAGCAGCACTTCAGAGTTGTTATTTTCCAGCATTATTAGAGATGAAATCTCTTAGGGTCCAATTGAGAAATGGTGAGGATGGATCCTTATTGGCAAGCTTCATTGTGCGACGTTCGTTACTTAATCAGATCAAGGACATTCAGAGGTTTGATGATGAGTTAAGAAAAGAAATTCAAAAATTGACCGATGGGGGAGTCAGTGAGTTCAGATTTAGAGAGGATAATGTCTTGATGTTTAGAGACTGAGTTTGTGTTCCTGAGGGAAACCAGCTAAGACAGGCGATCATGGAAGAAGCCCATTCATCTGCCTATGCATTATATCCCGAAAGCACCAAGATGTCTAGGACTATCAGGGAGAATTATTGGTGGCCAGGTATGAAGCGAGATGTAGCAGGAATTTGTAGCAAAGTGTCTTGTATGTCAGCAAGTTAAGGCGGAGAATCAGAGGCCAGTAGGTACACTTTAGTCTTTACCTGTTCCCAAGTGGAAATGGGAGCATGTAACTATGGATTTTGTTTTGGGACTATCGCGGACACAAAGGGGAAAGGATGCGATCTGGGTGATCGTAGATCGGTTGACTAAGTCCGCTCACTTTTTAGCTATCCATAATACATACTCTATTGAGAAGCTGGCTCAGCTCTATATAGATGAGATTGTGAGGCTACATGGAGTTCCCGTTTCTATAGTGTCAGACCGAGATCCTTGATTCACTTCTCGACTCTGACCAAAATTTCAAGAAGCTCTCAAAATCAAATTGAAATTTAGCACTGTTTTTCACCCACAAACAGATGGTCAGTCAGAGAGGACTATCCAGACTATGAAAGATATGTTGAGGGCTTGTGTCATGGATTTTCTTAGGAGTTGGGATAGACACTTGCCGTTAGTGGAAGTTGCTTACAACAACAACTTCTAGTCTAGCATTAGCATGGCACCGTACGAAGCTTTATATGGAAGGAAATGTCGTACTCCACTTTGTTGGGATGAAGTGGGTGAAAGAAAGTTAGTTAGTGTGGAATTGATCGATCTAACTAATGACAAGATCAAGGTTATACAAGAGAGGCTAAAGGTAGCCCAGGATAGGCAGAATAGCTATATGGATAAACGAAGAAAAGACTTGGAGTTTGAGATCGATGATATAGTTTTTCTTAAGGTTTTTTCGTGAAAAGGTGTGATTCGATTTACAAAGCGGGGAAAGCTTAACCCGAGGTATACTGGACCATTCCGAATCATTGAGAGAATTAGACCAGTGGCTTATCAGTTAGAACTACCTCCAGAGTTAGATTGGATCCACAACGTTTTCCATGTCTCCATGCTTAAGAAATATGTACCAGATCCCTCTCACATCCTCGAAACACCTCCGATCTAGTTGCATGACGATTTGAAGTTCGAGGTGTAACCTGTGAGTATCTTGGATCGAAAGGATCGAGTATTAAGGAACAAGAGTATTTCAATGGTCAAAGTGTTGTGGAAAAGTGCTCGAATGAAGGAAATGACATGGGAAGTAGAGCATCAGATGAGGAACCAAGACCCGCAACTATTTGTCGAATCTGATAAGTAAAATTTTGATGTCAAAATTTTATTTTAAGAGGGGTAGAATTGTAAAACCCGACCCTATAAACACATGTCATGACATACATGCACTGAGTAGCATGTTATTATGCTAGGAAAGCTCCTAAGAATAGACGGAACTCGGTATTGTACCTAACGGTACACTTGAGTTGATTTAACCTCAAACTAGTTCAAATAGGAATCGTATGATGAAATTTAGTATTTTATAGTCCCGGAATGACTAAAAGTGATTTTTCAGAGTTCGAGGGTTCATTTGGGGAAAAATTAAAAATTTTGATGTTCAGAGGCAAAATCGTCATTTTGCCACCTAAGATAATAATTTGATCATTGAGTGAAATTTTTGACAAAGATTAACTATTTGGAGTATAATTTAATGATAGGAAGTAAAAAATTTCAATTCCGATAATTTTCAGAACATAGGGGCAAAACGATAATTTTGTCGCCTTTGGGTAAAACGTAATTTTCACCACCCAAAACTTGTCAAAATCATAGGATTTATTTATTTTTGGTATGACTAACTATGGTATTTTAAGTGGTGAAAAATTGAAATTTAAAGGATGAAATTTTAAAAACGGGCTAATGGAAAAGTGACACATGGCACTTTTCCATGATTTAATATTATTTAAAGGAAAATCAGCCCATTTAAACCCCACATCAGGTGATGGTCAGCCATAAGGAGAAAATAAGAGAGAAAATAGAGAGGAAAGGAAGAAAAGAGAAAAACCAAAGGAAAACTAGAAATTACAAAGGGGAATTCG
>NC_030850.1:25049889-25056188 GCF_000208745.1 Theobroma cacao | reverse complement strand
AATTTCAAGGGGAAGGATTTTGAAATTTTTATGTTTTGATTCTTAGTTAAATTGGTAGTTTTAGTTAGTTAAATGTGTATAGAAATCAAATAGGGCAAGAAAGCATGAAATTCTCACAATACCCACCCTTGGCCGAATATTCAATGATGTACAATGATGATGAACTGATTTTTATTCTAAGAGAAATGAAGAGAAAATGATGAAAAAAGGTTAAATGTGATAGAAAAACAAAGTGAAAAATTAACCGAGTTAATGTTCCATTTTTGACCGACTTTTTCAAGGAGGAAAGTGAGCTGATTTTGGTGATTTTAGAGGATTATTGGCTGATATTTAATGGTTAAAAATGTTGGAGAGAAAATGGCACAATTTAGAGCTAAAATGGAGCGCGTTAGCAATTTATCGGGTAAAGTGCCAAAAATAAGTTAATACCACGTTTAAGCCGTTTTAGGCTATTGCATTTCATACCATGCATTAGTATAGGATTTAAGTCAATTATATAGTGATTTAGCATCAATGTGGTAAATTGTGCAATTTTTGCAATGTGTCTAAGAGGAGAGCCTTCCGGTAAAGGCAAGGAAGTCGTACCCGACGAACAGTGATCGAGACCCCTAGAGAGCATTTAATTTGTACAAATTGTGAGTAAACCTATTATTATTGTAAATTATCTAGAGTTTATTTTTAAATGCTCTTTATGTATTTTATGAAACGAAAATGAGATTAAAATGGGACTTTTGATGTTTTAGAAATAAATATGACAAATAAATATATTGTGTGGATTATCTGAAATACGAAACTTTTGATCATGAAATTGAGTAATTTGAGGCCACCAATTGTCTTGAAAAATATATTTTCCTATGAATGGCTTATGATATATGAGAATATGTGGCTATATTTTATAATTGCATTGAGAATTTATGTAAGATGTCTTTTACTATGCAGACTGGGTAAATAAATAAAAGCCACGTTATACTGTCGAAATTTTATTAAAATTGGTGGGTTTAGTCACTGCAGTGATGGGTTTTCGTGGACTGCCTATTAGAGGGGTACGGTAAACTCGGTTGCATAGTTACTTCAGTTGTAAAGGCGAGGAGGGTAACTCCCGAGGTAGTGTTAGAGCTCACTTCACGTCGAACCCTCACGTGAATGTGTAACTGGGCCAACACCAAGGAACGGCTTGTTTTCAAAACTAACATGTGTTTAACATGTAAATATTTTAACAACCTTGACGGACTTGGTTAGATGCCTCGGTCAAGGTATCCCCGAGGACTAGTTTTTGGCTTGAGCCCTGTTTCTAATAAAAGTCATAAGCCTTAATAACTGTTTTGGTATATTACAAATATTTTATGGTTTAAGAAATAAATTGAAAACCTTATGAAATGGTTTGTGATTTGTTGTTTAAACTTGCCTCCATTTTACTCGCCTTTAGATATTTATGATAATGTCTATTTACTCATTGGGATTGCAAAATTTCACCCATCTCCTTTCCAAATATTTCAGGCTTATGGTAGCTTATAGATACCCAATTTTGTCGAGGATTTCAGTTTACCCCTCTATCTCACAAATAGTAGGTTACTATTACCAACACTTGGTGTATTTACGGGCCACTTGTCATTATAATTATTATTGTACATTATAACTTTGTAAATTATTGTATGTATGAATTTATTTTACTTCCACGTTACAAAAGATTACTTACACGTGTTTCTATAAATATTGTTTTATATAAAAATGCTATATTTTAATCAATATTTTGAATTCTAATATTTGTCTATAAATCCCTTTAAAAAAAATAAAATAAAATAATTTTTGTCTTTTGATTTACTTGAGCCGAAAACGACTAGTAATTGTTTAAAACGGAATGTTTAACAACGATTGCTCACAGGAAAGGCAAGAAATTGATACGTAAGCCTTGCGGGATTTCGATTGGCATTTCGGGTAATGAGTGTCAATCGGGACGTCGCAGCAGTTGTCATTGGCCCGAGGGAGGTTCCGAGTCGTGACAGCAACAATCCAAATTCAATATCTTTAGTGTATATCATTTCTACTTCTCTTTTTCATTCAATCGTGAATCCTTATTCAACTAACTTCTATCTTGACACATTTATACCAAAGTTGCCTTTATCCTTTACTTGCATAATTCTTTAGATTATAAATATCGGTAACTTATTTTTGACTCTAGCACATATATTAATTTTTTCTAAGGATATTTATCAAGTTCAACCATCATTTCCACAGCAATAACCTAGCATATGGCAACAACTATAAATTTACTTCAATCAAGCATTTTCTAAGTCCACATGCACCACAATTTACTTTTACATGCTGCCATAAGCACAAATAATCAATACATATCTCATTTTTCCTTTCTACTTGTGATTTAGAGGTTAGAACGCTTACTCACCACTTAATCTAGCTCAAAATCACCACGCATTCCAAGATTCTTCCACATGCATGCCTCGAGTTCCTTGGATCTTTATTGATCCTTGCTACCACAAACAAAACCTCACATCATAGTTGGTTTAAACTACATGCTTTCAAACAAAACATCAATTTCTACCTTCCTTACCTTGAAATCCACAAGGCAAACAACCAAAATCTTTTTAAACCTCAACAATGGTGTGTGGGTGGGGAGGAAAACCTCTCGGTTTTCCTTTTTTTTTATCCAAGGCCAAGCCTCCTCTGAGCTTTTCTCTTCCTTTTTCCTTTCTTTCTTTCTTCTTTTCTTTTTGGTAGAGTTTTGTTGGGATGAAAAATGAGGTTGAGAGTTGTGGGTTAGGTGAATAAAAGGGTAGGATAATGAAGAAGAAAGAAAAGAAAAGAAAGGAGAAGAAAAAACTTGATTTTTATGGTGAAGAAAGGAAAATGGCATGGGAGGAAGAAGATGGATAAGAAAATGCCTTTTGGAGAAGATAAGGATCAACCATGGATAAGGAAGAAAAGAGTCCAAGCTTCCTTTGGAAGCTTCGACCAGCTCATGGAAAAATTACGTTTTTGCCTTTGAAGTTTCTCCCTTTTTTTTTTAATTTAGTCCTCCTAACAATTTTTTAATTCTAATTTCCTTCTATTTTTCTTTCGTTACATGTGTGCAAACAAAATATAAAGTTTGCACTTCAACGCGGTATCACCATAATATTTAAATATATATTTACCAGTGCTAGCTTTATTTAATAAAGACATATGGGCCCCACTAATGTCGTTTTTCTCTTAAATTCCCTTACTCTTCTTCTCCCCACTTAGATTAACCATATACTCCTCCTTCATGACTAATTTTGACATTAAATAAAATATTAATATTTTAAATTATTTTATTAATAAAATATTATTTTATTCTAAGATTTTTCCTTTATCTTTTTGGAACCCAAAATGTCTTTTTTATGCCCCAATTCACTTTCGAATCACTTTTTATCTCACTAATTCATCCTCAATAAAAAAATTATTATTTCCTCGTGTGTAGAATATTTTACTCTAAGATATTCCTTTCACCCGCCACCACTCTTTGACACTTAAATCCACGTCAATTAGCCCTTAATCTTATTGATACGGTTATGTTGACTACTATACGGGGGTACGAGTTATCACACACAACCAAGTATCACATACATCATTGGTAATAAAGCATGATTCACTAGATTTAATTTCATCAAGAAAAATAACATCCATATTCTTATTTCTTTTGCCCATGAATGCTACATTGTTAGTGTTAACATCAATCACTTGACCTACAGGGGAATCAAAGCATACTCTAAAACCTCTATCACAAAGCTAACTAATGCTTAGCAAATTATGTTTTAAACTTGTAATAAATAAGAAATGCTTAATTTAAGTTTGAAATGTGTTACCAATGGTTCCAAGTCCTTGGATAATACCCTTGGAGTCATCACCAAAGGAAACATTACCACTCTTCTTCCTATCAAGCTAGACAAACAAGTTTTCATTTTCGGTCATGTGTCTTAGCAGCCACTGTCCAAGTACCTTGACTGCCTCTTTTTTGGTTGAGCTTCAAAACATTGGTCTTTTTGTCCTTGCTCAACCTACAAAATGGATTTTTAGTTTGTCTTTAAAGGTACCATACTTTAATGGGTTCTTGGAGGTTAGCCATCACATGGGATCCTTTAGAAACCCAAACTAAATTGGTTTTAAGAATATTTCTATAATTATGATAACAATTATAGGACATATGACCTTTCTTACCACATACATAACAATGACATGAGAATATAGTTATTTTCTTTCTAAGGTGTGCATTTGTCTTAGGATTTTTTCACTTTTTGATTTCAAGTTCGATATTTCTTCTATTTCAATTTTAAGTGCAGCATTTTCATCAACAGCTCTTTGAAATTCTAAGTTTTTGTTTTCCAAATCTAACTTCAAGAATTCAAAATCAGTTTTGGACTATTCAAGTTCAATTTGAAGCATATTCTTTTGATAAAAAACAAAGTTATGCTTATCCTTAATTTTTTTCTAATTCTTCATTCAATCCTATAGCCTTTTTTCTCATAGTTTTATATTTCAAGGCAAGTTTTTCAAATTCAGCATATAAGCAATCATATTCATCTTGTAAATCATCGTAAGAAATATCACATGAATTTGAAGTTACCTCAATTTCTTTTTTTTTTTGCCATCAAGCAAAAAGTGGCTTTTTCTTCCAATTTTTTTTCTTTTTCTGAGCATGAGGTGTCACTATCAGACTAGGTTGCTGCCACCATTGTTTTCTTTGGTTTTTTCATCTTTTTTGAAGATTCTTTCTTCAACATTGGACATTCAGATTTGATAGGTCCTGGTTTCTTACATTCAAAGCAAATCATCTCATCTTTCTTATTGAGATCACCCTCGTGCTTATTTTTTCATCAGAGACCTTGGTCTTTCTTGTAATTTTTTGTTCCAAACCTTCTGCCCTTTTGTCCCATCAACTTCCTAAACCTTCTGGCCATCATTGCTAACTCTTCATCATCACTACTCGATAATTCTTCAAGTTCTTCTTCAAGTGTACTAATTTTGAGTGCAAGATTTTTTCTATTCTCTTTGGCTTTTTTTTTTCTTATTCCTTCATTTCAAGTTCATGTGAAATAAAAGAGCCATAAATTTCATCAAGTATGACCACATTGAGATCCTTGGCCTTTCAGATAGTAGTGACCTTTGGTTTCCAAGCTTTTTAGAAGGCATTTAGGAAGACTTGTTACTAACTAATGTTTAAGGATGGTTTTTCTAAATTGATTGAGCTTGTTTGTAATATGGTAAACCTATCTAACATGGTAGTAACATTTTAAGTATTTCATAATTATGGGTGAGTAAGGCAATTTTGGACTCCTTTATTTGTGAAGTCCATTCATGTCACAACCCAATTTCCAAGCCATGATCGAGGCAAGGGCCCAATGGGCTCAGCCTGCCAAGCCTAAGGAAGCCTACTTACATGATCTTATACATATCCATATTCCTTTAGAATCCAAAATTCGTAATACTAAATTACAATTCCTTTGAAAACAATTCATAAAGCCCAGTCATGCATTCATAATGGCATCATCCATTATATACATATATAGAATAACAAATGAACCTTAATGTTTCACATCAAATATCCATATACACATAATTAGACCTTGACCGTCAGCAGAGTGACTCTGGGCATGATTGATAACACTTAGTGGCACGTTAAACCTACCAAGCAATGTATAGGGAGGAGCACCTCGTCCTAGGATCCAATCACCTTTAACTTAGAAAACCTAAAACATGAATTTAAAAAAAAACATGAGTACAAACTCAATGAGTGAACATAGAAGGGGAACAAGTAACGTTAAGGAAGGTTTAGAAATCATGATACACATCTTTGAAAACAATGCAATTTAGTTTAGCTCTTATCAAAACCCCTCATGTAAACCCTAAATGAGTAAATTACTTGATAAAAATGGGTCCATGCTCAACAAAGGATTTGAAGAGTGAAAACTTTAATAGCATTCGTGCAATTCAAGTAAAGTAAAAGACGGGTCCTCATTGCAGTGGAAAGGCATTCTCGCTGCAGCGAGATTTCGACCAGCATTACCCTTCCAAATCCGAGAGTTTCTCGTTGTAGCGAGAATGAATCTCGCTGCAGCGAGAAACAGAACACCATGAAAAAGTTTCCTTTCTTTCAAGAAAAAGCCATCCTGCTAAAATGACAAAAAATTCAACATGAAACACATAATAATTCCCAAAGTTCAACATGCAAGATTCACATGTGCAACACCATATACCATACTCATGAACTTTCTATAACACACATATTTATATATGTACAATATATATATATATATATATATATATAT
>NC_030850.1:25035560-25048413 GCF_000208745.1 Theobroma cacao | reverse complement strand
TGAATAATGAGGAAGAATGGGATGTTATTCTAGGTGATTTGATTAAGAAATAATAGTTTTTGGTGTATGAATTAATGAATAATAGTGAGAAAATTAAGTAGGAAAAATCACGGAGTTAGTGTACCATTGTTGGCCTAAAGTTCCAAGAAGAAAAATGAAGATAAATTTTGCCTAATTGTGTGTTAATTAGTTTGTGCTTGGTGAATTGAGGGATTAGAAAAGAAATGGAGTAAGTTGGAGTGAAATTGGACGCATTGGCCAATTTATCGGATGAAAAATTGACTTAGGCCAATACCGGGTCTAGATGGCTACTCGTGCATTTTTCATTTCATATCATATATATATCGAGCCTGAAATAGCTTATGACTGTTAGACATAATTTAATTGGAATATGTGTCATGGATTATGGTTAGGTGGTGAGTCATTGGATACGAGTAAAGGACTGTACCCGCGGACTGAAAATAGGAGTATTTCTACTCCTAATATCGGTGAGTGGACTTGCATTTCAAACTTGTTTTGGGGAATATGAAAGATTCTATCCAACTTGTCTTAGAAAATGTACCTTGGGAACAAGCTTTTAGTAAAATGATCTTATATTGTGAAAATGTGTTATACAATGGTTTATGTGTTATCACAATATGATAAAATGCATGATATGCATTGGATGCTTCTGTGCATGTTGATGTGGACCTGGCTATGTCCGACTAGGAGTGCACATAAGCCGTTGCTGACCCGGCTATGTGAGAGTAGGGAGTACGCATAACCCTATGATGACCCGGTTATGTGCGAGTAGGGAGTGAGCATAACCCAGTGATGACCTAGCCATGTGCGAGTAGGGAGTGCGCATGAGCTGGGAATGATGATGATGGGATGGTGTGCATGATGATGATGGGTATATGGTTGTAAATGCAAATATGTGAGCATTTGATTTATTGAAATTTGAGAGTTTACATGTGTTACATGTTGCTATTGTTATTTAGCAGGATGGCTTGTTTTAAGGGAAAATGAGACTTTTTCCTTGATGTTCTGATCCTCGCTGCAGCGAGAAACTCTCAGGTTTGAGGGCCTTCACCAGACCTGGTTCTCGTTGTAGCGAGAATGAAGTTCACTGCAGTGAGAAACTTTCTGTCCATTTTTGCTAACTTGTGGGTTTTTGCCATATTTCCCATTTCTTTGGTACCGTAGTTGAGCATGGATTTTTGTAAAGTGATTTACTCATGTGGGGTTTACATGAGGGGTTTAAAAGAGCCAAACAATTACATTGTGTTGAGAAAAAGAATGCATCATGATTTCGTTAAACATTCCTTATGGTATGCTTGTTCCCTTTCTTGTTCACTCACTGAGTTTATGCTCACCGCTTTTAACTTCATGTTTTCAGATTACGAGGCAGCTGGTAACTAGGTCTAGGTACCTTTGTAGACTCGACTATTAGTAGGTGTCTCGACGTTTAGTAGCTATACATTCGTCAAGTTTCTCCACTGGACATCGAGTCTTCTTTTGTTATGAATAGATGAACCTAATGTGAATTATTAAGATACATGTTGTAGACAATGTATATACACTTGTTTGGTATGCTAGTATGAGGGGCAATGTTCAATATTATTTCGATTCTAAGTTATGATATATGACTTGGCAGTTTATGATGGAATGATGAATATGTCAGACTAATAGGCTTGCTTGGGCTTAATGGACTACGTCCATTGAGTCCATGCGCCGGTCATGGCCCAGAATTTGGGTCTTGACAATATTGGTATCAGAGCTCTAGGTTTGTCTAGGTCCTAAGACTTCCATTTGTTGGTCCAGCAGAGTGTCAGGTTTTTATGTGGGAACTTTGGTTGTGAAGTGTGAATCACGGCACATTTTACGACTAAGGGACCGCGTAGATTCCCTATCTTAGAAACCACATTTTTCCTTAAGTATGATTATGAAATGTGTTTAGTAACAGGTGTTTGCTCTTGTCTTGGTAAGAATGCCGCCTAACACACGAGCCACCTCAAGACGGATGGAGGAGCAAGATGCTCATACTAAGATGGCAGATAGGCCACGAGCATCCACCCTAAAGGGTTGAGGTAGACGTGGCAGGGCCACTAGGTCGGTGAGTATTGATACACCTATGGGTAGGTGAGAGGAGAGACAGTCTTCAGGTGATGTAGATAGACACCCAACTAAGGGTATTACCATTGAGGATTTGGCAGCAAGCCTACAGGGAGTTAATCGGGTTGTAAAGATGATGGCGACCCGTATGGAGGATATACAGAGGGTAGTAAAAGGGAGATCTACAGTGCAAGAATCCTCTAGCACCCAAGGACAAGCCGACCGCCAATATCATGAGGTTGAGAAGGGTCACTTAGTAATTTCTCTTCCTGGTTTTCTTAAGCTTAAGTCTCCATCATTTTCAGGGTCCGATGCATCGGAGAAGCCTCATATATTTTTAGATAAGATGGAGAAAATATGTAAGGCTTTGGGATGGTCTAGTGTCCGATCAGTCGAGCTAGCACATTTTAGAGTGAGGCCTATTTTAATGGACAAGATTAAAGAAACATAAGGTAAAGATGAGTTTGTAGTTAAGGCCTTAGAGGATCCTCAGGGAAGAAAAGGAAAAATGTTTACCAAAGGCACAGATGGAGTGAAGAGGTAACATGGGAAGCCGATGAGGATATGCGGACAAAGTATCCCCACCTTCTTGTTGCATAGAGGTAAGTCACCTTATAGTTGAATTTAAATTCGGGGACCGAATTTCTTTAAGTGGGGGAGAATGAGAGACCTTGACCTTTATAGACTCGTAGATAGAAATATACGCGATATCCTTAATCAGGGGTAATTTCGTTATTTTCTTAATAAGCCCATAAAAGTAAGTTTTAAACAATATTATGGCTTAAGTAGGCCTAAAGCATAAATGAATGATGAAAACATGGGTGAAATGACAAGGAAATAAAAATTTTGATGATTTTTATGTTTTATGGGGCAAAATGGTAATTTTGTCACTCGAGGACAAAATGGGAATTTTTGAAATTTTACACCACCTGACACTTGTCATGCCCATGGATTTCAGCCATTAACATTTTACATTGTGGATATTTGAAACATTTTATGTGGTGGAGAGAGATTGCTTAATGGATAAGTATTACACATGGACCAATGGAAACATGCCATGTGTCAAGCTTGGATTATTCTAGAATTTCCTTCTAAAATCTATTTAAAACTCTCTTAGTCTCACCCATATGGCTGGCCAAAGCATGAAGTGAAGAGGAAAGAAAAGAACACAAACCCTAGGTGGGAAAATTGAAGAAAAAGTGTGGGATTCTAAGGAATTAAGCAAGGTAAAGTGAAAATTCTTTATTTTTACTTGAGATTTACAATACCCATGGTTTATTTTCTTATTTCTATGGTTGAGAAACATGATTTCATAGTGAATAAGTGGTAGGCAAAATGGGTATGGAGAGAGAATGATCTTGGATTGGTTTGATTTTTTAGGTATGTTAGCGTTTTTAGGTGATTAATGATGTGTAGCATGAAAACAAGTGAAGAAAACCACCAAAGGTTTGGTGCCCATCAATAGCCGAATTCTCTAAGTGAATAATGAGGAAGAATGGGATGTTATTCTAGGTGATTTGATTAAGAAATAATAGTTTTTGGTGTAGGAATTAATGAATAATGGTGAGAAAATTAAGAAAAATCACGAAGTTAGTGTACCATTGTTGGCCGAAAGTTCCAAGAAGAAAAATGAAGATAAATTTTGCCTAATTGTGTGTTAATTAGTTTGTGCTTGGTGAATTGAGGGATTGGAAAAGAAATGGAGCAAGTTGGAGTGAAATTGGACGTATTGGCCAATTTATCGGATGAAAAATCGACTTAGGCCAATATCGGGTCTAGATGGCTACCCGTGCATTTTTCATTTCATATCATATATATATCGAGCCTGAAATAGCTTATAACTATTAGACATAATTTAATTAGAATATGTGTCATGGATTATGGCTAGGAGGTGAGCCATTGGATACGGGTAAATGACTGTACTCGCGGACTGAAAATAGGAGTATTTCTACTCCTAATACCCGTGAGTGGACTTGCATTTGAAAACTTGTTTTGGGGATATAATGTAGTTGTTAAACATTTGAATGGATTATCCAGCTTTTCATAAAAACAAGTGCCTCGGGAACAAGCTTTTGATAGATTGTCTTCATGTTGTGACATGTGACTATTATTGATTCATGCACTACCACATTGTGTTGATATATATATATGAATACATTGTTGTGTAATGATATTGACCTGGTTATGTGCGAGTAGGGAGTGCGCATAACCCGGTGATGACCCGGTTAAGTGTGAGTAGGGAGTGCGCATAACTCGATGATGACCTAGCCATGTGCGAGTAAGGAGTGTGCATGAGCTGGGAATGGTGATGTTGGGATGGTGTGCATGATGATGATGGGTATATGGTTGTAAATGCAAATACGTGAGCATTTGATTTGTTGAAATTTGGGAGTTTACATGTGTTACATGTTGCTATTGTTATTTTAGCAGGATGGCTTGTTTTAAGGGAAAATGAGACTTTTTCCTTGATGTTCTGATCCTCGCTGCAGCGAGAAACTCTCGGATTTGAGGGCCTTCACCAGACTTGGTTCTTGCTATAGCGAGAATGAAGTTTGCTGCAGTGAGAAACTTTCTGTCCATTTTTGCTAACTTGTGGGTTTTTGCCATATTTTCCATTTCTTTGGTACCATAGTTGAGCATGGATCTTTGGAAAATGATTTACTCATGTGGGGTTTACATGAGGGGTTTAAAAGAGCCAAAACAATTGCATTGTTTTAAGAAAATGAATGTATCATGATTTCGTTAAACATTCCTTATGGTATGCTTGTTCCCTTTCTTGTTCACTCACTGAGTTTATGCTCACCGCTTTCAACTACACGTTTTTAGATTGCGAGGCAGCTGGTAACTAGCTCGAGGTACCTTTGTAGACTCGACATTGGTAGGTGTCTCGGCATTTAGTAGTTGTACATTCGTCAAGTTTCCCCACTGGACATCAAGTCTTCTTTTGTTATGAATAGACGAACCTAATGTGAATTATTAAGATACATGTTGTATGCAATGTATATACACTTGTTTGGTATGCCAGTATGAGGGGCAATGTTCAATATTATTTCGATTCTAAGTTATGATATATGACTTAGCAGTTTATGATGGAATGATGAATATGTCAGACTAATAGGCCTGCTTGGGCTTAGTGGAATACATCCATTGGGTCCATGCGCCGGTCATGGCTCGGAATTTGGGTCGTGACATAATCCTTACTCAAATTTATATTTTTCATCCTATCATGAAACCATCTTCAATTAACTCACATCTTAATACACTTTTTACTAACATTACTTATATCCATTGCTTAGGAAATTCCTTAAATTATATCATCGGCAACTTAATTATGATGTCACGTGTCTACTTCAACCTTTCTAAATAATTTCCACTCATATCCATCTTATATTTCCACACATAATCCACATATATGGCAGCAATAATCATTCTCACTTTCACTCGATTGTTTCCTAGTTTACACGCATCGTTATCTATCTAACTTTCAATACTTTGTTTCTCAATCCTCCATCCACAATATTCCTTTTTCATTTCTTTCAAACAACATGCCATACAATCTTAATAATTTTCAACTAGTTTAGGCAAATAGATCCTTTCAACAACCGTAATTCCTCACAATATTCAACTAACTGTAGGCTTTAAAACATAGTGTTAAGCTTATCGTTTTCCTTTTGCACTTTGAGTCCTTCATATACCCATGGGTTTATTGGCTTACATGTTACCAATTTTTCTTCAATCAAGCCAATCTTTGCTACCACAAGACACTTCTCTAAGTCACTAACTCAATTTCAAAGACTACTCAAGCCAAAAACAAGAATTCTTACCATTCATTGCGTGAATCACCAAAACCAAGCTTTTTCTTCCTTTCTCTCTTTTTCTTTCTTCTCCTCCTAGGGTTTAGATGTGCTGAAAATTGGGGTTAAAGGTTGTAAATTTAGTGCTCAAGAAGTTTGGAGAAGAAAGGAAAAGAAAACATGGAAAGGAAAGTGAAGAAAACTTGATTTCATGGTGGATAAAGAGAAAATGGCATGGAACATGGAGGAGAAGAAGGAAAAATCTTGTTGGAGGAGATAAGAACGATTTTGGGCTGAAAAAAATTAGAGTCAAAGCTTCTTTTGGAAGCTTTGACCAAACTTCACGTAAAATTATCGTTTTACCCTTTTTGTTTCTTTCCATTTTAATTTAGTCCTCTTAACACTCATTTAACTACAACTTCCTTCTATTATCTTCTTCTACACATGCACAAACAAAGTATGAAGTTTGCACTCCAACGCAGTGTCCTCATAATATTTAAAATATTTATTTACCTATGCTATCTTTACTTAATAAAGACACGCGGCCCCATTAACGTCATTTTTTCTCCAAAATTTTCTCATTCTTCTTCTCCCCAACTTAGATTGACCATATACTCCTCCTTCATGGAAAATTCTGACACTGAATAAAATATTAATATTTTAATATTATTTTATTCCAAAAATTTCCTCTTGTCTCCTTTTGTCTCTTTGATACCCAAAATACCTTATTATGCCTCAATTCACTTTTGAATCACTTTTTATCTCTTAGATTCTTTTACGATAAAATATTATTATTTTATTATTATTTCCTCGCGTGCGAAATATTTTATCTCAACTGTTCCTTTCATCTTTTATCACTTTTAAACATTATAATTAATCTCAATTGGCATCCAATAAGCTTTATTAGTCACCACATCATGTACAGGGTATTATAATTCATGAATGACTTTAAGTTTTTTCCAAATCTCTTGGGTTGTAGTACAGTTAGAGATTTTGTTTAATTTTAAAGGAGTCAGTGCACAGTGAAGGGTATTGAAGGCTTTAAAATTTGTTTGGACTTTTTTGAGTTCAACTTCAATCTATTTGGCTCTTGGCTTAAGCATTTTTTTACAAGTCATAAAACTAGGTAAGGTAGGAACATAGGGTGTTTTTGTGATTACATCCCATATTTCATAGTTAAGGGTTTTAATGTATATAGACATCCTAGTATTCCAATATGCATAATTTGATTAATGAAATAGAAGAAGTCTATTTATAGATTGACTTTCAACAACAACTGACTTTTACAAAGCCATGTGGATTTTCCTTAAAGATGTTAAACCTTAATTTTGAGAGTATGGCTTTGATACCACTTGTTGGTTCTGTTGAAGTGCTAGAGGGGGGGTTGAATAACTTTAAAAGTTTTATGTTTAGCCCTTTTAGAGCTTGAAGAGCACTTAATCAATTATATGATGGGAAAGACTAGAACTTGTTAAAATTACAAGACACCAAGTAAGGAAGGGTCAAGAAAAGTGGACAATGTAATAGTATTTGTAGTGGTTCAGTTCCTTTGACCTGTATCCACTACCTTGATCTCCTAATCAGGGATTTTCAACCTAACTTCACTAAACCAGTAGAATTAATAAATTCCACCAAGCTTTTACAAGGTGAGCTTCTACCCCAAGCTCCAATCCCTTACAATAAGTTTTAGAGCGCTTTTCACACACTAATTTCCCAAGAGAAAGAGAAGAAAAAAAAAAACAACTAAATACCTTTACAAGTCTGGATAGATTACAATCAAGCTTAAACACTTTTTTTGGATATTGATGAAGAACAAGTGTTTTTGGTGAAAGATATTTGGCTTTGCTCAAAATAGCTCTTTTTTTCTTCTAATCTACTTTCTTTGACAATTGGAGCTTCTTTTTATACTTGGGGAGTCAGATTTTTCTGTTGGAGACAGTTTTTAACCATTAGAAATAACTTTGATGCCTTTCTAGCCGTTGTTTTGTCTTTTAGTATTTAAATTCAAAAAGAGCAAATAGAGTTTGGTTAACCAATTACAGGTAGCTCTAACAAATTAAGAGTTCTCTATCTTTAGGCTTCTCTTATTTAGCAGACTTCTTGTAACTGATAACAGTAGGCTCTAATCGATTACAAACTTTTTGTTTTCATTTTTCTTTACACAACAGTCTTCCTTTAATTGGTTAGCTTTTCCTTTAACTGATTGAAGCTTTACTTCTTTCAACTTTAACCGATTAAATTCAGCTTTAATCAATTAGAAAATCTTCAAATTTTGAATTTCTCTATTTTGGCTCCTTTCAATGGTCAACTATATTTTCAAACTTGTTTTTAGTGCTTGAAGATACTAGGACCTTGTGCTCTAATAGATTAACTAGACTTCTTAACAGATTAGCATATTTTTGTTTTGCTTTAACTTATCACACATCCATGCCTTAACCGATTAAGGTTTCTTGTTAAATTAGTTACTGAGGTTCTGTTTTTGTTCATTACTTGGCTCTTTCCCTCTTTGACTGATTAACTCTTCTCTAAATTTAGCAAGCTTCTTGACTTGTCTTTAATTACTAATTTTGTTAAGAGAATTAAACTAAATCCTACACATTTAAATAACAGGATGAGATATTAATGAATGAGGAATATTTTGTTATCATCAAAAACATATAGAGTCAACATCTAAATCCCACATAAATGGAGCATCCCAAAATAGAACATATGCACTTCATATCTTCTAAAAATCTTTACAGATCTTCCTCTGCATTTAACCTAGTAAAAAACTGAGGTATAAGTTTCACAAAATCTACCAAGGTAACCTCAATAGCCCATTTTTTATGTTCACCTTGAGGCACGTAATCCAGATCTTGTGAACTAGAATCAACCCATTCTTCAAAATGTGCTTCATATTTACTATGGAACTTAATGAATTCATGAGCCAAACTTTGTAGCCTTAATGCCAGATCTTCTAGGGTGACTCCTCATTCTATCAGGTAATCATCCCCAGATCCTTCATATTCATCACCAATGTGCACATAATTGGGTTCCACATTTCGAGCTCACTTAACGACTCTACCTCTTCCATAACTCCTTTACGAGGACATTCGTGGTTGCTCTGTGGGCTCATCCAGGGTGTTTTGCTCAACCAAAGCCTTAGAGGCAGCTTTTGTCTTTGGTTGCATCTTGTTTCAATATAAAGCATCACCATATTCAAAATTCCAAAATTTGTGGTCAAAAATGGGGTTTGTTTACTAAAAGCTTGGAAGTTCGTCTAGCCTCTTGTTCATTACTTGTGCTGTAGTCACAAGCCATGAACAAGACACTACACTAATCCTGACACTTCATTGACAGACACAAAATGACCTAGGCACTATAATACTAACTTTATCACAACCCAAACTGGAGAGTTGTGACTGACGCACGAGTTTTGTAAGCGAAGCCCACGAGACTCAAGAAAGCCTCAAAAATTCAAATTGAAATAAGACATATAACATATAACATCATATCAAATATATTCATAACATAATTTAAATTCAAATACATGTAAATTACCCCTTGGCACCTAGTTCATAATGTTTCTAAACATACACAAGCCATACATTGGCTGACAAGGCAAGTTCATCTCGTACAACCCTTAACATGTTAATAACATAAGGCGACCCAGCATTAACACATGCTGAAAGCTAATTTGGAAGCGAAAGACCCATAGTCGACTCAGTAGAGTGGACATATCGAAACAAAAATCTACCAAATGCTAAAATTGGTTTATCAAAAGATAACCTTAGCCATGCAATGCCTAGTGACCTATTTATCTGCACATGGTACAATAAATGGGTGAGTTATCTAATATTCAGTTAAGGGTGCAGATAACTTAAATATATTAGTGTAGATAATCATATACAGATATATGTATATATATATATATATATATATATTGCACTATCACGCATACAAAATGTTTTAACAAACATCTTCAACATTAGGGGCATATCATTCATCCCTAAAAGTATATATTAGTGTAGATAATCATATACACATATATATGTATATATATATATATATTGCACTATCATGCATACAAAATGTTTTAACAAACGTCTCCAACATTAGGGGCATATCATTCATCCCTAAAAGTATTCCACAAATTCCTCAAATCACATTTATACTATGTCTTCATATGTGGTGCATATCAAATTAGGCTTATCCATGAAGCCATTTCAAATTTAATCTTCATACGCACACCATAGTTGCCAATATGTCATATCAAATTCAAATTTATCTTTGCCTACTCAAGGCTATAACATATCAATCATATTTCAAATCATAATTGTAAAGTGATCCTCCTTAACCATAATCAAATCAAGCATAGTGGCCAACCGATTGATGTCAAATCACGCTCGGGGCTCAGTTGTTGATCGAGCATCAAATCACGCACGTGTTAATGCAACGGGTGGAGGGTCAGATCACTCTCAAAGCCAAAACATCTAACAGAGAGCAAATCACGCTCAGCGCCAAAGTAGCTGGCAGAGAATCAAAGTCATCATCCGGAGTATTCTCAACGGATGGCATCAAAGCACTATAAGTTGGGCTAATACCACTATCCTTGCTTATTACCATCCATGCTGGCACAGAACAAAGTCATAAAGAATAGGAGTCCACTTAACCTCAAATCAAATCAATGTTTGAAATTTTCATCATCAGATGGGATACAAATCCACAATTACATCACATCATAAATCACATTTAACGAGCTTTAATCATTAGTAATCTCAATATAGCTCTAAGTGCCCTTAACTCTCCAAGGCATCGAATATTCATAATTCGTTAGAAGATCAATTGTCTTAAGTAAGCTATTCCTAGACTTTTATCACTCTCATTAAACCTCTTAGTTTAGGCTCAAACATATGCCATTGTGTGGCTTGCACTATGGCACACAAGCACATCACATATAATGTACACAGTTCACTAGCTTAAGCATATTCATCCAAGCATACATAGACCATTCAAGCACCATGGCAGTACATTAACAATGCGATAAGCATCACATGTTTTTATTCAATTAATTAAACCCACTCACAGTGTTCGTCAAAGGTGCTCTTTCGCAACCAAGCTAAACTTCTAGCCTCCAACCATTTCCTAGCTCACCAATACTTTAATAGCTTCAATTTCCCCTTGAACAAACCAAATAATGATTATTTCCTAGCTTTCGAAATTCTCCAGCTTTTCAAAATAAGCTTTATTCCAACTATTCATAGTCACAAAACGTAAGTTCAAAATCTTAAGTTCAAAAGGCTGAAATCCTTACTTTTAGATATTGGGTTACTCAAATCCAAGCCTTACATCTTCTAGCAAAAATTAAATGGGAAAAATTTCTCCAAAGCTAGAGTAAACAGATTTTAAGGTTATAAACCAATTAAATCAAAAATCAATCGATATAAGTGCTTAATCTTACATCTAGAGTAGTTTTCCAAGATCCAATCCATTACAATCGAGCCTAAAAATCAAATTGGGGCCTTAGGGTTTTGGTGGACAGAGAGAGAAAGGGGTTTGGGTTTTATTTTAAATTGGGTGGAATGTCCAAGACCCTTTTTATTTTGTAATTTCACGGGGATGTATCGATACATTTGAGAATGTATCGATACATTTGATAGTTTCCCCTTAAATTTATTGATACATGGGGTCATGTAGCAATAGATTTCAAGCAGAATGCTAACTACTTGAAATCTATCGATAGATTTAGGAATTTATCGATAAATTTAGGAATCAATTAATAGTTTTCCCATTGGATGCCTTTTGTTTCAAATCTATTGATACATTTGAGCAATGTATAGATAGATGTTTATCTTAGTTGAAATCTATCAATAAATTCTTGAATTTATCAGTAGAAATGTCCAGATTGCTTCATATTGTTCTTTTTGCCAAGAATGTATTAATACATTTATCCCTGAAGCACATTTCCAACACTTTCAACTTCCAAAAGTCCAAATCTTAACACCCTAAATCATTTCCTATTAAAGTCACACTTCAAACAAATTATTTTAACTCAAATTCCCCTACATATATTCTCAAATATAAGATCAAACTTAGATTAAAACCTTAAACTTTAAGATTCATCACATATTTTCATAAAAAATTACCTAAGTGTTATAATATAGGCTTCATACACTTAACATATTTTACACATCAAAGAAGGTCCTCAAATACACAATATATTTCAAAATTATTCTCTATACACATAGGCATATTCTTAAATCTTTAAACACACACATCATGGATTCAATCAAATTCCTCAATTGGCTTAGTTCATATCAGATAGTTCTTATCAAAATCAAGGGTGTTACAAATAATATTTGATATTGCTTGATAATGCTTGATGATGTTTAATTGTTAATGATACCATGGACATGCCTTGAAACATTTTTGCAAATATCTCTTAAAAATATGAGTATTTGATGCATATGTTGACCATCTACTTGAATACTCATACTATCTTTATCTAGTTTCATGAATATATGAGTATTTGATGAACATGTTGAATATCTACTTGAATATTCATTTATTTTAGCCTCATGATTTCTATTTTAACAATTGGTAACATATTAGTATCATGATTTCTTAAAGCGGGAGTAAGATTGTGCTTTAAAGTGATTATTTTCTTTATCCTTTCTTTTTTTTGTTTCATGTTTCATTCACCAACCACTGATTTTATGATTTCTTAAGGAGGAGTTAATCATTGGTATATATGTGCATTGTCACATATCCTTCAATCAAAATTGGTGTCATTAGCAATTTGTCACGACCCGGTACTCTCCTTGAGCTCGTGATAATAGCCGCGATGTCCCGATAGACATTCATTACCCAGAATGCCAATCGAAACCCCACAAGGCTTTAATATCAATTTTCTCACCTCCCCTGCGAGCAACAGTTGCTAATATCATATTTTAAAAGATTATAAGCTATTTCCAAACTAAAACAAT
>NC_030850.1:25026653-25033940 GCF_000208745.1 Theobroma cacao | reverse complement strand
ACCATAAATCATTAGTTCCTAACCAAATCACTTGAAATAAAATCAAATCCACCATCAACATACCATAAGGAAGATTCGGCCAATAAGGGTGATGGAAGAACATGAATTTTTCTTGTTTGCTTTTCATGCTACACATCACCAACCAACTAAAAACACTAGAATAACATGTTTTTCAACTAAATTCATCATCAAATCTTCTCCCCTTAGGTTCGGCCAACAAGGGATCCATCATGGAATCATGAATTTCAACCATGGAAAATGAGAAAGAATGCTTAAGGAAGATAGATCTCAAGCTAAAATTGAAAAATCTTACCTTTTGTCATTTGAGTCCTTGAAATTCCAAAATTTTCTCTTGAATTTTTCTAACTAGGGTTTTGTTCTTTCTTTCTTTCCTCTTTTCCTTGGTGAGGCCAAACATATGGGAGTGAAATGGGAGAGTCATGTGCTGATTTTTAATGTAAATTATAAAGAAATTAAGCTTGCCACTTGTCACCATTCCATTGGTCCATGTTTAACACTTAACAACGAAGCTTTCTTTCTCCACCACATAAAATATCTCAATTATCCATAATATAAAATGTTAATGGATGAAATCCTTAGGCATGACAAGTGTTGGGTGGTGTAAAATTCCAATTTTGCTTTTGGGTGGCAAAATGACCATTTTGCCCCTACGTCATGAAAATTCCAATTTAACTCCAAATCAATCCTCGAACTCCGAATCACCATATTAAGTCATTTTGGGTTTTTAAAATTCTCAATTTCATCTTAAAATCTCTATTTAGACTAGTTCAAGGCTTAATTCAGTTTAGTTGTACCGTTAGGTTCACTACCAACTTTTAACGATTTTTCGGGGCTTTCCAAATATACAAACATATTATCAAGCATATGAATGACATGGCAAATATTTTATAAAGTTGGGCTTGACACCATTGGTATCCTCAAGAAACAATAGATGGTGAGAATCAAAAAATTGGTGTCTTGCACTATTGGTATTGTGCCTTAACACCAATTTGAGCTTTACATTAATTCTATAATTTTCACTTGTGCTTGAAAGTTGAAATCAACAATTGGTATCGAGCTTTAAATTCATTCCAAGTCAAGCATTAAATTGGTATCAAGCTTTATATCTGTAACATCCCGTAACCTCGTTTAATCGTCAATAAGACCCTATCGATATGACGAAGGGTCAATTGATGTAAATTTAAGTGTCAAAGAGCAGTTATGGGTGAGAAGAATTTTTAGAATAAATATTATTTTATGAATAAAATAATATTAAAATATTAATATTTTATCTATTATTGGAATTAGTCATGAAAAAGGATTATAAGACTAATCTAAGTGGGGGAGAAGAAATAAGAAAGAATGTCGAAGAAAAACGACGATAATTGTGCCCGCGTGATTTTATTAAATCGAGTTAACGCGGGTAAGTAAATATTTAAAATATTATGGTGACACCGCGTTGAAGTATAATTTTGATATTTTGATTGTACATGTGTAGAGGAAAGAGAGATAAAAATTAGAATTTTTAAACATATCGAAAAGATTGAATTTTAAAATACGAAAGTTGAAGGGTTGTGTAGTAATAAAATGAAATTGAGAATTTACATGTAAATTGTAATAATTAAAGGGAATGAAATAAATACTAACAGTAAAAAAAATTATTATCATAAAGGATCACATGGGCAACCGCCCATGTGTGGGATAAGAAGGCCAAAAATATAATAATGTTTTTAAGTTAAATGATGGTAGGGGCCAGCCAAGTGAGATACAAGAGATGAAAGAGAGAAAGGCAAAGAAAAGTCAAAGCTATTTAAAGGAGGAGTAGCTGGACTTTAGAGAGAAAGAAAGAAGAAGAAAGGAAAAAGGAGTGGGGGAACATTGACAAGAAACTTGTCATTGTCGACCCCACTATGAAGTCATATCAAATACAACCTTTCTTTGTCTCTTTCATTTTATCCTTAGCCATTTAGGGAAAAAAAGAGAAGGGGAGAAAGAGCCAAAATGTGAGAGAGAGAGAGGAAGAAGTGCCACAGGTTGAAGGGAGAATTTATTGGGTGGTTACAGCCAGTCTTGAGGGGAGAAATAGAGAAGAGAAAAAGCCATTTCTAGAGCAAAATAAAAAGGGGAAAGGAGTTGATTTTTTAGAGAGGAAAGAGAGGCCTTGTGCTGTCGATTTTTTAGAGGAAAGAGAGGCTTTGTGCTGCTAGATTTTTGGGAAGGAAGAGAGGAAGCTGGGCTGTTACGGTGACCGACGGTGAGAGTGAAAGTAGAGAGTTTGTTGCCGCCGTAGGAAGTGAA
The DNA here is from genome assembly GCF_000208745.1 of Theobroma cacao. Classification (NCBI taxonomy): domain Eukaryota; kingdom Viridiplantae; phylum Streptophyta; class Magnoliopsida; order Malvales; family Malvaceae; genus Theobroma; species Theobroma cacao. The sequence continues at coordinate 25,031,642 of NC_030850.1, read as the reverse complement.
GGAGGAAGGATGGAGGCTGCAACAAAAAAGATGAGAAAGAGATCAGGTGAAGGAAAGGTAATGGGGGCATAAAGCGGAGAAAAAAAAACATAATAATAATAAAATAAAATAAAATAATTTATATATTACGTGGGTTTCAATATTTAAGAAAAATAAAGTAAAGTATAATATACATATATATATATATATTAGTGGGTTTTAATATATAGGAGAAATAAGTAACGGTGGAACACTGTGATGGCAGGCTGAAGAAAAATAACGAACGGTCGGTAGGAAGGAATAACTAGATACGTCTACGAACTAATAGCAACGTAACATCTCGCTATTGCGAGGTGAGTAGGGAGTGTCAATTTTAAAATTTTCATAAATATATACCTATATGTATGATTTATTTTAAACGTGAAAATTGTGGATAGCATGTGCTGGTAGCAATCTAAGGAAATTGTGGTTGCAAATTATTTTCAAAAATTGTTTTGAATATATATATGTATAAATTATATGTAAAGAGTTTTAAAAATCGGGAAACAAGCCCTTCGCACTGTTTTGCCTCAAAATCTGTGCCTTATATTTGTGCAGTGTGCATTCACGGTTATATTGCTTATTCACCATGCAAATTATTGTTTTGAAATCCATGCATAAATATATTTGAGAAAATAATAGATTTTATCATACCCTGTGTTGAATGCTTTGGAAATAATTTTGAGACGAGCTTTGAAGGACATAACACAATTTCAAAATAGTTTTACAAATCGAGAAATTCGAGAGTAAGTCGGTTGTCACTTCAATTAAGTGTGACCCTCGTGCACGAGTGAGCTCTAGCTAGAGAACCTTTGGGTCACCGATGGGCGGTTAGGCGTGGTGGGGACCACGGCCTGTGATATATGTATGCGTGGCTAGGCCACTAGATGATTATGCGGTTACGACCGCTTGATTCTCCGATGTCGGCCAACATCTTTGAGACTGCCATGGCACGTGAGATTCGGTGGAGCGAGGCTCCCGGAGGTTATTACATGGTAGCGGGACCACGGATTTTATTTGATTTCCTAGTCGAGACAAAAATCTCTTTGGGTTGTTAGACTCTTATTTCTGGCATGGTGAAACAAAATTATACAGTTTCCTGCAGCTCCCTCGCATTTATTATTATATGAATTTTACCCTCGCATGCGAGGCGATTTGCAAACTGTGTATAAACCTGGTTACTATCTGGTTTTGCAGGAGCTTGACCAACTTTATTGGTTTAATTTGAGTAAAATGTCAATTAATTTCGATGGCGAAAATCCTTTTATGTACGATTGTTTTAAAACAATATTTTAAATGATTGTCTTGAAAAAGGTTATTGATTTGTTTCTGAGGGGAAACTTTTATTTACTTGGTTGATATACCACTTGAAATGATTACAATGCCTAAGAAATTCTTTGTTTTTTTTATATAAGGCACAAACGTCCGTTTGAAATAAATTATTTTTATAATCTTGCATTTTTAATATCAACCGATCTGCTGTTTGCTTGTTTCCCATCTACACCCTACTCACAGAGCCGATGATCACTAAGTCTATGAGACTCACACCCCTTTTTATTTCTCTTTTTGCAGACAGTGATTAGCCTAGTGCGTAATCATCGATACGTACAGTCCACCGTAGATAGGTAAAGGCATCTCATAGCATTTTATCTCGAGTCACTCCGCTATTAGAGGTTGAGTTGTAGTACTCTGGTTTTACTATGTAAACAAATATTAGTTTTGATATAAACGGGAAATTTGAGATTTTTGAACTCAATGTATTTAATTGTGCTCTCATGACATAAAGTCAAAATTTAATGGCTATGGTTATTGTTGAATTCATGTTTTAAATATTTATGGTTCAAACATGAATACGATTTTGTAGAAATATACAATGAGTTATTGAGAAATTTCTTTAAGGCTTGTTCGGGACTTGGAGGGATCTCCCAAAGGTCTCGGATGCCGATAGCGACTGAGGAGGGGTCATTACAATATCCATTACATTTGTCAAACCTTGACTTTTCACCTAAGTGTAGGTTGAAAAATTTGCAAATTACAAAATGAGCTATTTCTTTATGAGATGTTGAAAGAGTTTTCTGAACCATGAAATTTTAAATTTATCCTCCATATGGTGTTACATTCATGGATGCATGATGGTTGAAAGAATGGTTGAACAAGGAAACCAAATGAAGGAATTTTTTCAAGTCTGAGCATGAAGGGTCAATCCAAATGAGTACAAGATCCTTAAATGGCCATTGGAAGTGTCAAGGATCAACCCTCAAGTAAGGGAGGGTTGATCCTCACAAGATGGAACACTTAGAAACTTTCTGGAAACTCAAGTATCGAACCCTAATGGCTAAAGAGCCGATCCTTACAACATGGAGTTCAAAAATCAGCTTCGAAAATTGGTAGGATCAACACCTCAAGGAGCAAGGGTTGATCCTAGCTACACTTAGGTAGAAAATAAAGCTTAAGGATCGACACTTATGAGTCTAGGTGTCGATCCCAAGGCTCTAGCGTGGAAAAAGTATAGAACCCAACTCGAGCTCTAGATTTCAAATTTCACTTTTCCAGCCTCCAACTCATCCCTAACACCATCCAAACCCTCTCCCAACCTCTCTAAACCCCATTAGACAATGACTTAACCTACCAAGCTTAATTCTAAGGTAATATGTGACATTGTGAGCTTAAATATCAAGGTTGTGACCTACCTCTAGGATTTTAAAAATTTCAGCTCATTTGTTCTATATTTGAGTTAAGGATTTTAGGGGTTTTGCTTTTCAAGGAGGTTGTGAAGGTAAGAAGAGTAAAGGCTATTCATTTTATGGATTGGGCTTGAAGTTTAAAAGGTTATTAGAGCTTAAAAGGAAAATATTCTATGATTTGACTAGTTTCAAAGATGAGTTTTTGCTAAAACTAGGACACTTACTCTAGGAATTATTTTGATAAGTGATTGTTAGAACTTGAGATTGTAGATGAGCAAGATTTTGGCAACTTGAAGTGTAAAAAAAGATAAGCTTCTTATCAAGGTAAATGGATACACCTCTTTAAATTATTTTAATACGGTAAAGCTAAGCATGGTTTATTGAATTGTTTGACTTGCTTTATTTGCATATTATGTTTACAATATTAAATCAAATTATTTTAACCAAATGTTTTCAAAGGAGTTTTAAAATCTATATATGTATGTAAATATCACTACTATGTATTAATTTTCAATAAGGGGGGACAAGCCTTGTCACGACCCGGAACCTCCATCGGGCCCATGACAACCGTCGCGATATCTCGATTGATACTCATTACCCGGAATATCAATCAGAACCCCGCAAGACTTATATATCAGTTTTAAACAATTTTCAGTCGTTTCCGGCTCAAGTAAATTAAAAGAAAAAAATATAGCATTTTTATATAAAACAATATTTATAGAAACACGTGTAAGTAATCTTTTGTAACGTGGAAGTAAAATAAATTCATACATACAATAATTTACAAAGTTATAATGTACAATAATAATTACAATGACAAGTGGCCCATAAATACACCAAGGGTTGGTGATAGTAACCTACTGTCTGTGAGATAAAGGGGTCAACTAGAATCCTTGACAAAATCGGGTATCTACAAGCTACCACAGACCTGAAATATTTGGAAAGGAGGTGGGTGAGATTTTGCAATCTCAATGAGTAAATAGACATTATTATAAATATCTAAAGGCGAGTAAAATGGAGGCTAGTTTAAACAACAAATCACAAACCATTTCATAAGGTTTTCAATTTATTTCTTAAACCATAAAATATTTGTAATTTACCAAAACAGTTGTTAAGGCTTATGACTTTTATTAAAAACATGGCTCAAGCCAAAAACTAATCCTCGGGGATACCTTGGCCGAGGCATCTAAACGAGTCCACCAAGGTTGTTAAGATATTTACATGTTAAACACATGTTAGTTTTGAAAACAAGCCGTTCCTTGGCGTTGGCCAAGTTACACATTCACATGGGGGTTCGACATGAAGTGAACTCTAACACTACCCCGGGAGTTACCCTTCTCGCCTCTACATCCGAAGTAACTATATAACCGGGTTTACCGTGCCCCTCTAATAGGCAGTCCACGAAAATTCGCCACTGCAGTAACCAAAACCCACCAATTTTTATAAAATTTCGACAATATAATGTGGCTTTTATTTATTTACCCAACCTGCATAGTAAAAGACAGCTTACATAAATTCCCAATGCAATTATAAAATATAGCCACATATACTCATATATCATAAGCCATTCATAGGAAAATATATTTTTCAAGACAATTGACAGCCTCCAATTACTCAATTTCATGATCAAAAGTTTCTTCTTTCAGAAAATCAAGACAGTATATTTATTTGTCATATTTATTTCTAAAACATCAAAAATCCCATTTTAATCTCATTTTCATTTCATAAAATCCATGAAGAGCATTTAAAAATAAACTCTAAATAATTTACAATAACAATAGGTTTACTCACAGTTTGTACAAATTAAATGCTTTCTAGGTGCGCCAATCACTGTTCGTCGGGTACGACTTCCTTGCCTTTACCGGAAGGCTCTCCTCCTTGACACATTGCAAAAATTTCACAATTTACCACATTGATACTAAATCACTATATAATTGACTTAAATCCTATACTAATGCATGGTATGAAATGCAATAGCCCAAAACGACTTAAATGCGATATTAACCTATTTTTGGCACTTTACCAGATAAATTGCTAACGCGCTCTATTTTAGCTCTAAATTTTCCCATTTTCTCTCCAACATTTATAACCATTAAATATCAGCCAATAATCCTCTAAAATCACCAAAATCAGCTCACTTTTCTCCTTGAAAAATTCGGCCAAAAATGGGACATTAACTAGGTAAATTTTCCACTTTGTTTTTCTATCACATTTAACCATTTTTCATCATTTTCTTTTCATTTCTCTTAGAATAAAAATCAGTTCTTCATCATTGTACATCATTGAA
>NC_030850.1:24962544-25026461 GCF_000208745.1 Theobroma cacao | reverse complement strand
TAGGAAAGGTAGAAATCAAGCTAAAATCGAAAAATCTTACTGTTAGATGCGTAAACGGACGAAAAACGTGAATTCCCCTTTGAATTTTCTAGTTTTCCTTTGGTTTTTCTCTTTTCTTCCTTTCCTCTCTCTTTTCTCTCCTATTTTCTCCTTATGGCCGGCCATCACCTGATGTGGGGTTTAAATGGGCTGATTTTCCTTTAAATAATATTAAACAATTAAAAAATGCCATGTGTCACTTTTTCATTGGCCCCGTTTTTAAAATTTCATCCTTTAAACTTCAATTTTTCACCACTTAACATACCATAGTTATTCATACCAAAAATAAGTAAATCCTATGATTTTGACAAGTTTTGGGTGGTGAAAATTACGGTTTTTACCTTGGGGTGACAAAATTATCGTTTTGCCTCTATGTTCCGAAAATTGCTAGAATTGAAATTTTTCACTTCCTATCATTAAATTATACTCCAAATAGTTAATCTTGGTCAAAAATTTCACTCCATGATCAAATTATTACTTAGGTGGCAAAATGATGATTTTGCCCCTAAACATCAAAATTTTTAATTTTTCCCCAAATGAACCCTCGAACTCCGAACAATCATTTTTAGTCATTCCTGGACTGTAAAATATTAAATTTCATCCTACAATTTCTATTTGAACTAGTTCGAGGTTAAATCAACTCAAGTGTACCGTTAGGTACAATACTGGGTTTCGTCTATTCTTAGGGACTTTCTTAGCGTAATAACATGCTACTCAATGCATGTATGTCATGACATGTGTTTATAGGGTCGAATTTTACAAGCCTTGATTTTAACCAAATGTTTTCAAAGAAGTTTTAGAATTTATATATGTATATAAATATCACTACTATTTATTAATTTTCAATAAGGGGGAACAAGCCCTTTCAAACATTTTACTTCAGAAACTTCAATCCCATGATGAATAGAGAATAAGAAATGTGTGTGGACTTATGGATGATAAGTTTCCCATCTTCACACTTAAGGATAAGCATGATGATTGAGCATTTTTTGAGAATACAATTCATGGTAAAATGGTACCTAAACTATCGATAAAGAAATTAAAATGAACTCTTAGGTGGATGTAGACATTCCCACCCTCAAGCTTATGCAATGTTTTATCTGAGAAAAACATGAACATGCAAGACATGATTCCATAAGATAATATGTGATGTAGTACCGCATGCCTTATGAGATAAGCTTGTTTATGCAATGGGTTATAGAGGCATATGTGTATGATTTGTTGATGATATATGTATGAATATGTCGAATTCTTTATGATGATGAGAGCTAGATGTAGGGCATTGTACCACACATAGTTATATATACAGCTTTGAGTTGGTGGAAAATATCATTCACATATGATAAGAGCTAGATGTGGGGTATCGTACAACACACAGTTACTTATAGCCTTAAGTTAGGGTTGCAGGGATGGTGGTAAAAGTCCCGCTTGTGATTTTTGCTTGCAATGTCATCTAGCACATTGTGCTACACACAAACTTATAGAATGACCCAAAATTTTGCTTGCACATACTTCAGTATTTTGAGTATAACTTGAACTCCAAATGTTGAAATGATGCGATTCTTGCTCCATTAGAAATTTAAGAGATAGAGTTACAACTTTCGTACAAACCAGTTTACCTAGTTCTACATCAAAGATAGAGAAAATTGCTTTAGAAGATAATTAGGTGTGATGTTACGAGAGTGACAATTTTAAGGGTGATATTTGATGTTTGGGCTTCATAACACTTTTAAGCCCAATAGTTAGAGTCAGTAGGTTGACTTATGGAATTTTAGGTTAAGATTGTGTGTATAAAAAGGTTTTTTTAAGGAGACGTTAAGAGAGAGAACCCTTAGAGAGTCAAGAAGCTAAAAGTTGAGGCAGAAACTAGAAAAGCAAGGTTGCAAATAATTGTTTTGTTTTCTTCCTTAGCTTTTATTTTTCTTGTTTCTCTCAATGGTTGAAATTAATGTATTGTTATTTATCTTTGCAATTATTCGTAGCTAATTTTAATTTTCTAGGATTGCAATTGAACTCACTTGTAATCTAAATTTTTAATCTTTTTCTTACTTATCTTTAACAGGATTTGAATTGCTTATTCCAATTTGTTCTTATTGCTTTTTAATTGATTGGCCACCAACTAAATTGATCTAGGAACCTAAACAAACTTGGGAAAGGGAGTTTAGTGTAGACTAAAATATGAATAGCATATAATCATATTAATTGATTTGTGTATAGGATGAGGATATAACTATATGCCATATGTAGCCAGAATTAGAGCCTAAACTTAATAAGTTTGTTTTAATATCAATTCACATAGGGATATAATATTTTAGTTAAAATAGATATTTTTATAAGATGAGTTGAGAGACGTTTATAAATAATCGATGACTTTAAGTTAACAATTTAACCCATTGAAATAAATTAAGAAGTTAAAGGAAGAAAGGTAAGATTTAGATGAAGTGTGAGGGATATTGTAATCCTAGGCTTATTTGATTTGATTTTAACCCAAGTTATTATTACTTTGATTTTTCTTTTTAGTTTAAATTTTGGTTAATTAGTTTTAGTGAATTAATTTAGTTATTTAATTTTGATTGTTTGGATAATATTAAATTGTTCTGATTTTAGTATTTAGTAAAATTTTAGATCAATTATCTATGTGATCGGTACTCTGCTTATCATTATATTATCTTCTCGATATATATACTTGCGTAGTTAGAATTTTAATTGACAAGTTTTTGGTGCCGTTTTCGGGGAATTGTTATATAGAGTTTTAACTAATATTAATACCAAGCAATTTAGTTTTGCTTCAAATTTTATTTTTCTTGTTTTATTATTATTTTTTGTTTATTTGTAAATATCTTTGGTCATTGTATGTAAAGAAGAAACAATTCGAATCTTGTTCCTTTTGATCTTGAGATAGAAAGAACTTTCAGAAAATGTCAAAGGGAGAATTTGCAAGTTACAACTTTAAATCAGACAATGGCTAAGGATAATAACAATAATGGCAATAATGTCATTAATCTAGTTCTTGAAGAAAATAGAGTACTGCAGTATCATGCCGTTTTTCTTTTGCAAGGTTTGCATCAAAGACCTTCCATTAATGCAAATAATTTCGAAATTAAGCCAGCTTACATTTAGATGATTCAGTCTTCAATCCAATTTGGTGAGTTACCTAGTGATGATCTTAATTCTTATTTGGTGAATTTTTTAAAAATTTACGATACTTTCAAATATAATGGAGTAACTGATGATGCTATCAGATTAAGATTGTTTCCGTTTTCTTTGAGGGATAAATCAAAGAGTTGGCTCAATTTACTACCCAATGGGTCTATTACTACATGGGAGGACTTGGCTCAAAAGTTTGTAGCAAAATTCTTTTAGCCTGCCAAGACTGCAAAGATGAGGAACGATATAACCTCATTCACACAATTTGAAGGTGAATCCTTGTATGAAGCTTGAAAGAGATTTAAAGAACTATTGAAATGATGTCCACATCATGGGATTCTTGATTCATTGCAAGTTTAGACATTTTACAGTAGGCTGGTTGGTTCAATAAAAGCCACAATTGATGTTGTGATTGGTGGGGCATTAAGGGGTAAGAATGTTGCAGATGCTTAAAATCTGTTGGAAGAGATGGCCTCAAATAATTACCAATGACCTTTAAAAAGGTTTGGTCCTAGAAAAGTTGTTGGGGCGTATGAGATTGATGCGATTAACGCCTTAACTGCACAGGTGGCTACATTATCCAAAAAGTTTGACACATTGGGAGTTCACGCTATCCAAAATTCATTTGTAGTCTATGAGATGTGTGGAGATGGCCACTCAAATGATCAATGCCCATATAATTCTGAATTAGTTCAATTTGTGGGGAACTTCAATAGGCAATAAAATAATCCATACTCCAATACATATAATCCTAGTTGGAGGAACCACCTAAAACTTTTTATGGAATAACAATTCAAGGCCTTCAAATCCAAAACCCATCATGCCCTTTGAGTTTCAACAACAAGCTGGACCACCAATTCCTAAAAAAAAGTCTCAATTGGAATAACGTCTCATGCAATGCATATCAAAGAATGATATTATAATTCAAAGCTACGAAGCCTCCTTAAGAAATCTTGAGACCCAAATGGGATAGCTTGTAAATTTCATCAACAGTAGACCACAAGGTGCCTTACTAAATGACACACAAATCAATCTCAAAGGTAAGAAACAATGCAAAGTAATCACTTTAAGGAGTGGAAAAGAAATTGAAGGGTGTTGACTTCATATGTTTTAATGATAACAAAACATTCCCATTCATTGATGTTTAATTACTTTATTTAAGTGTATAGGATAAAGCTTAAAACCTTTAATATATTTGTTGTTTGGAAGTAAGTCAAGAAGCTTGATTAGTTACAAGATGAGTTAATCAATTAAAGAAGCAAAGAATAAAAGGCTTAGTGAAAGCAGAATGTTGTTAACTGATTAACTTGGAGCCTTAACCAATAAAGGGAAAGCTGAGTGCTATATAAAAGTAAGACAGTAAATCCTTAATCAGTTAGCACTAGGCTTAACTGATTAAGAAGATGCTATAAGCTAAAAACAAAGGCATGCTCTACAGTTAGAGCACAAGACTTTAGTACCTTCAAGCACCAAAATTCAAAGTTGAAAGAAGATTGACTAAGAAAGCCAGAATGGAAAAGTTCAAAATTTGAAGATTTTTTAATTGATTAAAGCTGATTTTAATCGATTAAGGTTGAAGAAAGTGAAACCTCAACTCGTTAAGGGAAGAGCTAATCAATTAAAGGAAGACTGCTATGTAGAGGAAAATGAAAATAGAAAATTTGTAATCGGTTAGAGTTTCCTCTAATTGATTAACACAGTGTACATAGCTACAAGATAGTGCAATTTAAGAAGTTGTAATCAATAAGAGCTGCTTGTAACCAATTAACGGAACATTGTCTGCTTATTTGAAAAGAGTCACTAGAAGACAAAATAATAACTAGTAATAGCTAGAAATTGTTTCTAACGGCTAGAATCAATTTCCTAAGTATTTAAAAGCTTTCTAATGGGAAAAAAACATAGAGAGAAGCTACCAAGAGTGATTTTAAGCATAAACATCCAAAAACCTTCTCTTAACACATGTATTCCATTCCTATCTTTGTGAAAGTATTTGTGCTTAAGCTTATACAACTTAGATTAGTAAGGTGATCATTTGTACATTTTTTTATCTTCTATTTCTTGTTTATTTAGAGTGTGCGAGACACTCTAAGGGGTAGTATAAGTTAAGGTAAGCTTAGGACTTGTTGTAAAAAGGTTAGAGTTTGGGTTAGAAGCTGTGAGACCTTGACCTTTATAGACTCGTAAAGGAAAGTATATGAGATATCCCTAATCAAGGGTAATTTCATCATTTCCTTAGTAAGCCCATAAAAGTAAGATTTTTAAACAATACTATGGCCTAAGTAGGCCTAAGGCATAAATGGATGGTGAAATTAGGGGTAAAATGGAAAGGAAACCAAAATTTGAATGATTTTTATGGTTTGGGCAAAATGGTCATTTTTCACTTCAGGTTAGAATTTTAAGTTTTCATGAGCTCGAGCATGTCTAGACCATTATGGACCTTGTCCCAGTGTCAAAAGAGCAAAAAGATTGCATAAAAGATTAGAGGAGAGTAAGTTAATTGAGGGAGGGGTAATTTGGTAATTTCAAGGGAATGGATAAATTTGAGCTATAAATATCTTGTTTCCAGCAGCTTCTTCTCCCATTTTTCAACAACTTGTCTTCTTCTTCTTCTTCTCTTTCACGTTGCTTCCAACTTCCATGAAAGCTTGATGTGTAGCTTGTATAATTTTCTCTCTCTAGTTCTAAATTTCATACCTTTGAGCCCTTTTGACTAGAATCCTTGTATTCTTCCACTCTTTCTCCTTAAAACCCTTGAAAAATCTTATTTTCATACTTTCTTTCACTAGGTGGGCGTTCTAGAGAGAGAAAAAGAGAATTACCCCATTTGTGTAGAAGCTATTAGAAGAGAATTCAACTATAAAGGAACCCTAGGGTGAGTGATGCACTAAGCTTAGTTTTTAACTATGGATAATGGCTAGTAATTTAGATTATGAGCTGTTTTATTGTTGAGGATGTTCATTCATTTTATAGTGATTTAGATAGTGAACATAGATAGCCATTTAAAGTGGCAATTGAAGGCTAGCTAAGAGATAGCTTTTAGGGTTTATAGTATGTGAATTAACATAATGGTGATGTTAATGTGATGGTAGGTTTCAAGGAAGCCCCATCATCCCATTTGGACAATTAGGGGAATTGGAGTCATCTAAAGGCTCAACAATATGCCGGTGAGTGGACTTGCATTTCAAACTTGTTTTGGAGAATGTGAATGATTTTATCTAACTTGACTTTGAAAATGTGCCTTGGGAACAAGGCTTTGGTGAAGTGAATTTATATTGTGAAAATGTGCTATACAATGTGTTATGTGTTATCAAAATATGATAGTATGCATGATATGCATTGGGTGCTTCTTTGTATGTTGATGTGGACCCGGCTATGTGCGAGTAGGAGTGCACATAAGTCGTTGCTAACCCGGCTATGTGCGAGTGGGAGTGCACATAAGCCGTTGCATATGAGATGATGATGATGGGAGGGTGTATATGATGATTGATATCTATATATATATACATATATGGTATATGGTTGTAAATGCAAAAGTGTGAGCATTTGATTTTGTTGAAATTTGGGAGTTTGCATGTGTTACATGTTGCTTTTGTTATTTAGCAAGATGGCCTTGTTTTAAGGGAAAAGGGAACTTTTTATCTTGATGTTCTGATTCTCGCTGCAGCGAGAAACTCTCGGGTTTTGAAAGGATAGGCTGGCTTGAAACTCGCTGCAACGAGAATCCATTTTCGCTACAGTGATGAAGGTACAGTAGCTTCTCGCTGTAGCGAGAAACTTTCTATTTTATGACCAAAATCTCGCTGCAGCAAGATTGAATCTCGCTGCAACGAAAAACCTTCTGTTTTTCACCTCATTTTGATCAATTGTTGCCCTATTTTCCACTTCTTTGCTACCATATTTGAGCATGGATTTCCAACATTAAGGAATAAGTGAATTAAGCTTAATATGAGGAGGTTTGGTGAGAAACCCTCGGCCAGTCAAGAAACCCTCGGTTAGATGATAATTTAAATCAAGTGTCGTTGCAGCGAGAATGCCTTTCTGTTGCAGCGAGGACCTGTCGTTTATTGACTTGATTCGCATGATTGCTATTAAAGTTTTCACTCTCCAAATCCTTTGTTTAGCATGGACTTCTTCCAATAAGTCATTTTTCTCATGTGGGGTTTACATGAGCGGTTTAATAAGGTCAAAAATAAATTGCATTGTTTTGATTCAATTAATAGAATTAATCAATCAAACAGAACCTAGAACTACAATATTCCCTCAACATTTCATCTGAATCTCTTTTACTCTCTTTTTGCTTACTAGATAGCTAAGTTGTTAACCTAGAATTCTAATGTATTTATAAGTCTTCATCGAGTTTCTTATAAAAATATCTTTCTCAACCAATTCACTATATGCTTAAGCAAATTGCAATTAAGAAAGACTCATTAAGTTTAGATTCTAATATTGGCTACATATGACATGTAAGTGTATGTCTACCTCACACGCGAATCAAATCAATTATCTCATGCAATTCATATTGAACATATGCTATTTCATCCAAGTCTTATACTAAACTCCCTCTCTTAGTTCCATTTAGGTTATCTTATCAATCTTATTGGTGATCAAGCAATCAGACGCATTATGCACAAGATTAAAATAAACAATTCAAACACTATTCAATCATAAGCAAAAGAGAATATTAAAAATTCAAACTACATGTTGGGTTTAATTGCAATACTAGATAAGAAAATTAGTTCATCATAACTACTAAAAACATTATCCAAAAAAGTTTAAGCATCAACACAAAACAAAAAAGTATAAAAAAAACTGAGGAAGAAAAGAAAACTCGAAATTGTTAGATCTCTGATCTTTAATCTTCAAGAGTTTTTTCCTTTCTTTCTCACTTACTTCATAGCTCTTTTTCTTTAAAGAAAACCTAGCTTTATTGTTCTTCTCAAGTGCTCTGAAAGAGTCTTCAAATAAGGCTTAGAATTCTACACGGAATAAAAGTCCAAATATTGTGAAACCCAGGATGTCCTGTCGATGCCACTCCCCTAATGCCATGGCGTTGAGCTTTTTGCCTTGGCCGATGGTCACCTCTTCTTCATGGCACCGCGTGCCCATTGATCCATGGCCACAGTGCCCCAACACTCTATCTTGCCACATACTGCTCTATTGCACTACTTCGACTTGTGATGCAATCTTCTCCTTTTTTAACGCTGAACTAGGCAAAGTGGTAAACATGAAAGGTGCGACCTTGTCTATTATCTTTCCAATGGCTCAAGAATCACATCAACTGGACTTCTAGAATAAGAGTTATGTTCAAAATACTAGAACATATTCAGAAGAAACATGGACCTTGCATGCACTTTCTTGATCAAATCAAACCCTTTCAATTGCACACCTACAAGACCAATAAACTAAATTAAATAATAACTAAACTCAAAGCAAATTATCATGAAACTAACATAAAATAACTTAAAATTAAATTGACCCAATGTGATTTACTAAAATAAGATAAATAACTAAAAAAACCAATTCCTAAATTAAATCTCGAGAACTTAGCTCAGTTAATGCTCAAAATGTGACAACATAACTTTATGAAATAGAGTTATCACTTATGCACTCATGGCAATTTTATACATACTTAAGACATTATCATTGCATAACATTCAACAATTAAATTTATGATAATCACATCTACCTTTTCCATCCATGACCCAATTTCATCAATGGGTATTATTACATCCACCCATAACCATTAAATGGTGGAGATTTACTCATCCACTCTCATAATTTATATTTGTGGGCATTTTACCATCCACATTTAATAATCAAGCAGTGGAGACTTACTCATCTACTCTCATAACTATGTTTGAGGACATTTGACCATCCACATTCACCTCTTCGTAGAGGCGTCTCATTTCACCCATACTAGCACATAGGCCAAGGTGGTTTGTATAATATTTCACATTCACACATCCAACAATTATTATAATCAATACGTTGTCTAAGAATCGCATAATAATCATTCTAGACTATTTCAAAACTATTCGAGTTCACCAAAAACTAATTTCCTATATTAAATCTACTACTTTTCAAATACCCATGTATTTAAATCTATAAACTCATCATCCTTACCTTAGGTGAGCTTTAGATAAGGAAAACCTCTCATATCCTTTAGTTTGGAGAAAACATTAAATTTGGAATAATAAATAATACTATTAGAGCTGGAAATCCAAGATTTAAAGATTTCAAAGTGGAAAAACATCACCTTTGCAGTCAAAAATCAAAACCAAGCTTAAATCTTCCAAAAATGGTGATTGGAGTTAAAAATGGGCTGAGAAAATATCTTGCAAAAATGGCTGAAGGTCACAAACCCTCATAGAATATGACATATTTATATTTTGGGATGTGAAAATACGTCTTTAGACCCTTTTAGTTTTTTTGAAAATGCCATCATTTACCGATAGATGCGGCTATTTATCGATAGATGGGCTTCACGGTTCTTTTAAAAAGCTCTCAAATTGTTATCTATCAGTAGATGTGTCCCTTTATTGATAGATAGGCCCAATCTATCGATAGCTATTGAACATCCATTAATAGATGTTCTTCAATTTTCTTTAAAACTTTTTTCTGGGTTTATCTATAGATCAAGAACATCTATCGATAGATAGGTTCCAATAAGTAAAAATAAACTAAAAAACTTGTCCTATGGACTTCTCTTTACACTAAACTTTGCAAAACATCTTTATGCATCAAAACATGAATTTTTCCAAGCTTAAAACTCAATTGAAATGCTCAAAACATGACATTTACTTGCTCACCCAAGAATTTCTTAACTTAGCATCATACATCCAGGTGAGATACAGTTTGACCGTATTGTAAGTATCATAATGTGTGAGTTTGAAAACTCAACCGTTCAATGTGAAGAGGAATCGCCACCAATCTTTTTCGTTTAGGTGTGATGGACCATCTAGGTGAATCTATCTTTTCTAATGAGGTCCTAGGCTTGACTTAGGTTCATTAAAAAAGATAGGTTTCGGTCTATGAAACAAACTAGGTTTGGAGGTTTAGTTACGTGTGTGGAAGGTATTAACACTTTCACCACGCCCATTCAAAGAATGATACCAAATTAATTATGTGTTATCATTTTAGCTTTAATAACTAAACTTTATTTCGATATTCAAGTTTACTTCCCTCAATTATTCCTCCCTTTAAATATTGTTTTTAAATAAATAAAAATCCTTTGATATTAAATCTTCTCCTAAATTCCCCAACCCTTTTGGTAAAATTTAGAAAAACTTTCTCACCTAGAAATTTTCAAGAAATATATCTCTTCTAACGTTCTTGAAATTTTATCATTGGAAAACTTTCATATATTTAAATTAACCACTCTTTATGACATTATATTTACAAAATTTTTATTTTTTATTTGTAATAATTATTTATAAATAAAATTTTTTATAAAAATAATTTATAGAATTATCCCTCAACCTTTATGGTAAGGTCCTACAATTAGTTTTACTCTAAACAATTTTAGAAAAATTACCCTTCGTAGTTTTCCTTACAATTCTATTTGAAAGATTTATTTTTAAACTTATTCTATTTCTATTATTTATTAATTCAAAAATAAAACAATAAACAATAAAAGAAAAAAGTGCAGACAAAATAAATAAAAAATTAAAAATATTCATAAAGGGTCATGCCCATACGTTTTATGTAGACTAGGCTTACCCTTTTAGAAAGAGCCCAATACTTCGAATGGGCTATGGGCTAAAATAAAGTAAGCTTGAGATTGGTTAGTTGATCAACGGAAGGTCAACAATCAACGATTGTTTAATGTTAGTTAACGATTGAAAAATCTCAAAAAGTTTCCAAAAATCACTCTTATCCCCTCTTTCTCTCTGTCAACTTAGTTTTCTCAAAATCTTCATTATTTCTTCCAAATCTAAAAAAAAATCAAAAGAAAAAAAGGAAACTTTTTTAGAGTTTTTGTGTTTTCACTTGTGTTTGCCAAGAATTTCTTCTTTGTTTGATTCTGTGTTGATCTATTTCCTCTCTTCCTTTTCTATCTGTGTGTTTTCTAGGATTTATAAAGGTGTTTTTAAAATCCTTATTTAAATTGCAAATCTTTCATTTTTTTATTTTTTTATTTTTATTTAATTTGATTTTTGTGTGCGGTCTTATTAGCGCAAAATCTAAGTGGTCTTTATTGTGAATTGGATTTTACCTTGATAGGTGAATTGGGTCATAGACCCATTAATCCTTTAAAGCCCAAAAAATTAAATAAATAAGAACATACCTAAAAAAGATATGAAAAAATGAAATTAAAAATATAATAAATTAAGACAAGATAAAATAAGGTGTATAGGGTCAATCAATAATGACCATCTGATTTAATGAAATCTTAGCCATGGATTAAAAGCTAATATTGAAACTATTATACACATTCAACTGGTTTCTAAGGAAAAAAATTAAATTAGAAAAATTAGAGAGTCTAAGGAGATAAGGACTCTCCTGACTAAGGGAGTTTTCTACCGATGGAGGGATTTTTTTTTATTTTTTGTTGTGGAAAATCAAAGTCTCCAAAAGAGATAGAGAGAGTTCTTTCTCGATGGAGGGAGTTTTTTTTTTTTTTTGTTAGGGTTTCCTGACCAAGTGGATTATCCTTCACCCTCAAATTCATCTTCAATTACCAAACAAATTTACAATAGCAAGCTCATCCTCAGTTGGAGAGTTTCCAACATAAGAGACTCTGCCAAGAACTACTTCTAAAGTAACGCCTACATGTATGATATATTTCCCTCCCTATTTGTCTCTCCTATCATGAAAAGGGCCTTATATTATTAGAGAGCTTAAGGTTTTGATCAATAGCCATGGACATGGGTATTTAGTGTTTAGTAAAAATAGAGGTTTTTTTCATGTATATATTGTTTTAGTTGGTAGATTATGCTAATGACGTTTCATATTCAACAGGGACATTGGCACATTACGTATCAACTATTTGCCTATTTACTCCTTTGAGATCCAAATTCTAAAAATTGGCCACTTTTTTACTATTCATTGGATCAAGTATCTCTTCTGCTAGACTTTTCTACCACTATTATAGCTAGGTTGTTGCACCATGTGATTTTATGCAATGAAAAGATTAATGTTATTTTTAATTTTATGGTCAGTTCTTAATATCATAGACAAGGGTGGCTTACCATTCTTAATATAGTCATTCAAATTAAATAATTGGAAGTTAGAAAATCTAGGGTTCATCTCTTTCACTAAATTATACTAACTGAATATGGTTTCCTAGAAGAATGTATCAAAGTTTTTTTTAAGGTATGATCAAGGCATCGATACTATTATATGCAAATGCCAATATTAAACCCTTCATCAAATGTTAAACTGATTTTTCTTTGAACATTGTAATATTGGTTGGCAACAGGCACTTAGTTCGCAAAGAATTCCAAACTCCCAAACGTCTCAACCTTTTGATCTGACCCCTACTTCAAGTTTTTTTACATATGAATCCTACATGAATCATCACTTTTCCTACCTATTATTTTTGTTTCATAAAATATGATTAGTTATTAGCTCTTATTTTAATAGGAATAAGTTCTTTTAGCCATCTTTTTAAAAGACATTCACACCATTGTAGGTTGATTTCTAATTTTAACTATAAAGTTCAAGATTTTATTTGTACTTTCAATTGTAAAGTTCAAGCTTTTATCTGTACATGGGTTCTATTATGGCCATATAGGTCTTTACAGGCTAAACTCCTTGATCTAGTGCTCACAAATGTCCAACAGTAGGGGAACAGAAAAAGCTAGTACAGGTGTCTACAAACTCCCACCATGTGGTTTCCATGCACTTTTTAAAACATTGACTGGATTTGATTTTCAATACTTATCTATTGATAAACAGATCTTGATGATGTTGTTCCTTGTATCTCCTACTCCAACCATGTGACTTGCTTTTGCATGCAATGTTTATCTTAACTTTTTACTCGATTGTCCTTTCAAAGAAAAAAAACTTTTGACTAGATTTTCTTGTCCTTTATCCTAACTACTTAGATTTCATGAACACAACCTTTCTGACTCTCTCAGATTTCATAACTAGTCCCTGCTTGAAAAATATTCATGCATCACATTTGTAGGTATTTCATGTTGGCTTCATTAGTTTTTGATGATAACAAAACATTCTCACTCATTTGTATCTAATATTTCTACTTGAGTGTGTAGGACACGAATTGTATACCAATGATAAATAAATTATTCCAAGGGACATATCAAAAATTATAGGTATAAGAAGCCACAATTAATCAACAAAACATAAACTCCTTAGTTGAATAGTAAAGGGTTTGTCAGCTAAAATTTAAGACAGAAGTTAGCGGGCTTAAAAGTATTGAGAAACAGAAAAGACTTAGTCAACCAAGAAATGGATTAGTTGACTAAGAGTCTACTACTAGAAATCTGGATTTCAAGACAAAACCAACTTAATCGACTAAGAAGGAAGCTAGTCGACTAAGTGCTCACTGCTAGAAGCAGAGAACAAAAGACAGAAACAACTTAGTCGGCTAAGATATTAGTTTGTCGACTAAGAGCATCCTGCCAAAAATTTGAATTGTGCGCTAGAAGACAGATTAACAGCCAGAACTGCAACAAAACTATTTCCAACGGTCAAAAACTTCCTAACACCTATCAAAGTTGATTTTCCAAGTATTTAATAGGCTTCCAACGGCTAAAAATTTAATTAAGGCTTCCAAATCCAATAAGAGCTCAAAAATCAGTAAATACTCTCTGTTCATTTACTACAGTCAACTTCTATCTTTGTAATTGTGATCTGTACTTCACTTTGTACCACTTAGATCAACCTTGTGATCATAGGTACACTTTTATCACTTATCTCCTTGTATTCTTAGAGTGAGCGAGTCACTCTAAGGGATTGATTCAAGCTAGAATTGTTTGATTGAGTATAGGTTCTAACTTAGCCTTGAAAAGTTAGGTGTTGGGTTTTAATTGATTTCAGTAAAAACTATTGTTAAAGGTTTTGGCTAAGCCTGGTAAAAGCCATTGTAAAGCTTGGTGAAAGCTTGTGAATTTCACCATTCTTAATGAATTGATTGGAAAATCCTTGGTTGGACAATCAAGGTAGCGAATGTAGGTCTTGGACCGAACCACTCTAAATTCTGCTATGCTGTCTACTCTGTTTTTGTTCGTATTTTCATTCATTCTTTTCACTTCCATTTGTTCCCACTTAGAGTCAATTTTTGAAAGAGCCAAAAAGTGCTATTCACCCCCCTCTAGCACAGTTACTTGGGACCAACATTTCATACATTACTTTCAACTTTCTCCATCTTATTGTCTCTATGCTTTCCCAAATTAAGGTGGTGTGGAACTATAATTTCTAAGGTATGTTGACTTTTCACTCATTTTGTTGTGGTTCAACTATTGAACTTTTTTCTCAAGAATGAGATTAATGCACTATAATATCTTAATCTATCTTAATTATTGCATATTTGGGCAAACAATATTTATGATGAAATGCCACAAAATCTGAGTGCAAATTTTTCTATAACAAAGTAGAAGGGCTCGTATGAACTTGTCAAATGCATTAAGCTTCATGTCTTCTTGCTTGTTAAGTACTTGGATGGATCTTTTGATTACATTTTTGCATATTTCGTAAATTTGAACTTCAAACATATTTTGTTTTTTGTTTAATTGTGGATTGTGCTGGCTTTTACTGCAACACCCTAATTAACTATAGTTGTCTTAACCTTTCACATATATAGTCCATTCACTTAGGAACAAGCCTGTCTCTCTAGTAATGATGAGACATAAGAAGTGTATGTTCTTAAAAAATCAATTTTTTTCTTTCATTGTATAATGTATTCAGGATTCATAGCCATGTTTGGATATGATTAACTCCCTCTTTTTTGCTCTCTTTTGAGTCAAAATAAAGCATAACTTAACTAAATTGGGAGATGGATATACATAGTACCTAAAATTTATTTACAAAAATGATAGAAAATGTATCAGACATTTTAAACTTCTTAGTTGATGCATCGATAACTTTAAATAATTGAATAATTTTGTATAATAGACATAATCTATATATTACTTGTATTATAGCATAATTAAAATTTGAAGATGCCATATCTTTTGAGAGGAAGATAACTGCTTAGTCACAGGGTGAATGAAATAGTGGGAAACTTTAAGTATCATCATTTTTTTAAAGGTTATGATTCTGCTTAATAATTTCCTACCATTTGAAAATTTTAGATTCATCATAGTCGAATTGAAATTGTTTGTTTTATGTGTATTGGGTTCATTGCATAGAAATCTTATAATAGTTAATTGTTAATTAGAGGAAAAAGAGAGAGATAAGTTCATGCATAATATATGTGTTGCCAAGTTATAAGTATTTACCCTCGTACCTAGGTAGTTACAAGATGTACAAGGCATTCAAGCCAAAAAAATAGAATTTTGTATATTTGTTTTTCTTATCTTTCCAGTTGTGTTTGAACATCATTACTGTATAACTTCTTAATCCATGTTTTGTCATTTGTTATCGATGTCTACCACAACAATTATTTAATTCATAATCCTACTAGAAGTTGGTTATATTCACTTTGTCATGCAGTTTTATAAATATTGTTGTTAGAAAATGTGTGATAACAATAATGACAAATGCTGAAACTATGATAAAAACTTCTTGCATGGATTTCATTATGCAAGAAAATGAAAACCACGAAAACACAGATGGCAACAAAGGCCAAGTGATAACTCTATTTCATATAGTTATTTAGTCACATTTTGGATAGCAAGTTAATTAAGTTCTTGTAGTATTGAATAGTAATTAGTTAGATTTTAGTTAATTATATTAAGTCAATCTAATCTTAGTTATTTTTTCCTTAATTTGATGTTAAAGTCTCCAAGTTTAGTTATTATTAATTAATTTGTGCTTTTATAGGTATAACAATGCAAAGGGTGTTAAATTGTGAAGAGAAGTGCTTTTAAGATGCAGACTTTCACTACACATATTGTGGTATTTCAATCATATCTTTTACTATGGATATCCATATTACATGATTCTTGAACTATTGCAAGGCTAAGAGGTAGAGTTATAACTTTCATGTTTACCACTTTGCCTAGTTCAGACTCGAAGTAGGAGAAAATCACATCGGAAGTCACCATCATGGCTCTCACCCCTCATGGTCGTGACGCCCTGAGAAGGGAAGGATGCTTCAAGGGCCTAGGAGCTTTGAGGTCACAACCACCATTTTTCTAGTGGAATTTTAATGTTTTAAAGACTCTGAATGGCCATGGCCTTCAGCCTATTTAAACCACCATTCCATAGCTTGAAAAAGTATTAATCAATCAACAAATTTCTAAAGAAAAAAAGGCATTGAAGCTAACAAGAAAGCAAGGAATTCAAAAGAAGATTACGAATCAAAAAATTGAAAAATCTTGGAATTCTTTTCTTCTTTAGTTTTCTTTATAGTTTCTTGTATAGTTTTAATGCTTATAATTCTTTAGATGATGTTTTTAACACCTATGGGGAACTAAGTTTTTAATCTAGAATTGCGATTGAACCTAATACGTAGTCTAAGTTTTTAATATTCTTTCTGCCTATGATTGATAATGGCTGAGTTGTTTATTTCAATCCTATTCCTAATGCGCTTGATTGATTAATCACTAATTAGATTGATCTGAAAACCTAAACGGAACTGAGAGGGGGAGTTTAGAGTAAGCCTTAGATGAAATAATATATGTTCAATATCAATTGCATGAGATTATTGATTTGATTCACATATAGGGTAAACATACACTTATATGTCATATGTAGCCAAAATTAGAGTATGTTCTTAATGAATTTTTCTTAATTTCAATTTGCATAGACATATAGTAAATTGATTGAGATAGATATTTTTATAAGAACTTCAACGAAGACTTATAAATAAATTATAACTCTAGGTTAACAGCTCAAGCCTATCTAGTAAGTAAAGAGAGAATGGAAGAAATTCAAATGAAACATTAAGGGCATATTGTGGTTCTAGACTTTTGATTAATTGATTCTAGTTATATTTGCTCTAGTTCTTGTATTTAGTTTTAGTTTAATTTTAGTTTTCTTTAACTTTCAGTATTTTTAATTTTGGTTGTTTGAATAAGATTAAGTTGTGTCAATTTTAGTACTTGGCAATAATAGCAGTAGATTAAGTACAATTTTCCATGGGTACGAACTTTATTTTCATTATATTACTTGTTTACAATACATGCACTTGCGTGGTTTATCCGACAAACAAGTTTTTGGTCTTGTTGTCATGGAATTATTTCTTAATTTTTCTATTTTTGTTAATATCAATATTAAGCAATTTAATCTTACTTCAAATTTTATTTTTTATTTTTAGATACTTTTTGGTTGTTGTTTATAAAAAGGTTCGGATAATTTGGAATGGAAGGTTTAAAATTTGTTGAAACTAAAAGGCACCAAGTAAAAAAGAGGTAAAGACAAGTGGACAAAACACAATTATTATAGTGGTTCGGTCTCTTTAACCTAAATCCATTACCTTGATCTCCCAATCAGGGATTTTCAACCCAACTTCACTAAACTAGTGGAATTAACAACTTCCACCAAGCTTTTACAAGGTGAGCTTCTAATCCAAGCTCTAAACCCTTACAATAACTCTCAAAGTGCTTCTCACACTCTAATCAATTAAGAAATGAAGAAAAGATAAAGTACAAGTGATCACCTAGCTAATCTAAGATGTACTAATTCAAGCTCAAACAAGTTTACAAAGGATTGGAATGGAATACACTTGCAAGGAGAATTTTTTTTTTTTTTTGCTCTATCTTTCTCTAGATAGCTCTTCTTATTCATTTTGACTATTAGAGATACCTTTTATACTTGAAAGATTAGTAATCGTTCAAGACAGAATCTGGCAGTTAGAAATAGTTCTAGTACCATTCCACCTGTTGTTTTGTCTTCTAGTTTAAATTCAAATGGGGAGGTAGTGATCTGTTAACTAGTTAAAAACTAGCTTTAACTCATTAAGCCTTCTCTATCTACTATACTACTATCCTGTGCTAACCAATTAACTACAGCTCTAACTGATTAAAAACATTCTGCTTTCAAGCAGCATTCTTCACCAGCCTTCTTGTCACAGCCTAATTTTCGGGCCATGACCGGTGCATGGGCCCAATGGGCATAGCCCACTAAGCCCAAGCAAGCCTCTTTACGTAATCCTGATCGTCATTTCAACAATCATTCCTAAAGTCACATTTCGTTTTTCTCAACTATAAAATATTTAGTAATATACTATGGCAATCAAATACATTTAGATCATCCAAAATAATATCACCCATTGCCAACTCATAGTGGCATCATCAATCAAAATATACATATATTGTTTATACTATGAATCTTAGTGATTTACATCACACGTATGTATACACAGGCAAAAGACTATTGACTACCAGCGGAGTGACTTTGGGTGAAGGTACAACTACTGAATGCCATGGTACCTACCAAAAAGACGAATATACATGAACACCTCAATCTAGGTCCCAATTGCCTCTGAATCTGAAAACATGAAGTTTAAAAGAGTGAGTATAAATCTAGTGAGTGAACGTAGGAAGGGAACAAGCAAACCATATGGAAAGTTGTAGAAAACATGATGCACTTATGTTAAAAACAATGCAATTTAGCTTAATTTCTTGTAAAGCCCTTTAATTCAACCTTCGGTTATTTAATCCCTTAGAGTGAAGGATCTATGATCAACAACGAAGTTGAAAAGAGTGAAAACTACAGCAAATATCCAAGCAAGACATGCAAGATAGAGAGTTTCTCGTTGCATTGAAAATCAATTTGGAAGCAATTAACAATTTCAACATTCAACATTTATTGCAATCACATAATATTTTCTCTAACATTTCTATGGTATGTGTAAACATGTATACAACCACCGACTCATCAGCTCATGTGTACTCCCACACCGCACATAGCTGGAATCATCATCCATTGGTCATCAGCTCATGTGCACTCCCACATCGCACATAGCTAGAATCATCATCCACCGGTCATCAGCTCATGTGCACTCCCACACTGCACATAGCTGGAATCACCCGTCATCACCGGCATGTGTACTCCCACACCCCACAAGTTATAATTATCACACAATATTATCATTCAAAGCATAACATATATATCATCAGAATATAGGAACACATGGATTCATCACATTACACATTTTACAACATAAAACATTTCATCAAGGGCTTGTTCCCAGGAATGATTTAGAGAAAAAAAGTCAAATATAATCATTTAAGTGCTTCATCTTAACACATATGTATTTTCCAAAAATAATTTAATGCAAGTTCACTCACTTGTCCTTGTTGATTCTTTTGATCGACTCTAACTTCAACTAATGTTCCAAATGGACATGTGGAACCTCGTTGGGACCTATCACACACAATATAACCATAAAAAATAGAGCAGCCCATAAATCTAATTATTAGCCATCTTTAACAACTTAAAATCAACCTTAACTCATTTCTCACCTTGGTGGACTTATAGTTGAATTTTCTTAGTGACGATTAAAAGGAGAAAACTCCTTCAATAGTTTTCAAGCAAATTTGAAGAGTTTCCCTTTCTAAAAAATGTTCAACTAGTGAGAGAAAGTGCAAAGGAAAAACTTTTTTTTAGGGTGTTTGAGGTGAAAAAGTGAAAGAGAGCGAAAAATTCTATGAAAAAGTGTGCAAAAACATGAATTTTGGAGTTAGTATGAGAAGGTTACGGAGGTTTTAAGGTTTCTTTCCATGAAGGATGAAAAGTTCTGCAAAAAAGAGAGAAAAAACGAGAGGAAGATGAAGAAGCTACTGAAACTTTAGATATTTATCTCTAAAGTCCATCAAAATTTCACGTAATTTACAAAAATACCCTTTTTTGTTCTTCTAGTGCAGTGCCTTCAGTTTAACAAAGATTTTGACCACTTTTCATTTAGAATTGGGCAAAGTAGCAAACATAAAAGTTGTAGCCCTGCCTCTTATCTTTCTAATTGTTAAAAACCATGTCATTTGGACTTATGTAGTGGGAGATATGCTTGAAAAATCAAAATATATCCAAATAAAGCAACAGTTCATTATGCACCTTTCTTCACCAATTGAAATTATTTTTGATCCTACTTCTATAAAAACATAAAATAAATATAAATAATGTAAAACTAAAATAAATAAAATAATAAAATAAATAAAAATACCTAAATCTGGTCCAACTTAGACTAATTAGGTATTTAATCTCCCATTAAATATGTGAATTTAATGCACTCATCAGTCTACCTCTAGTCATGCATCTATGGAGGTCGGGGTTTCACACTTCTTTCAATGATTTGACTTCTCTTTAATTGATTAATTCTTCTCTCTCTTCAACCTTAACTAATTGAAATAGGCAACCGATTAAGAAAATTTGCAACTTTGAGTCTTTTGGTTTGGCACTTTAAACGGTCACCAATTTTTGAATTTGAGTTTTGAAGCTTCTTTGACATTTTAACTTTGACCTTTGATTAGTTAACTTGTCTACCTTAACCGATTAAAATGCTTTTGTTTCGTACTCATGTAGGGCCATAAATAATCAGTCATGAAATGCTTAAGTCGCATAATACATAACAACTAGTCATGCAATGCCTAATATCCAGTCACATACCTTAATATCCAGTGACGCAATGCCTTAAAAATATTCACGAATTGCCTAATAAATAATTGATTTCGCTACTCCCAGCCAGGTTTAAGTTGCCAAAGTCATATAATTTACCCATCAACTTTTAATTCTATGAACATAAACAAATAAATCCAAGAACCCAAAACATATACCTTGATGTCATCTTTACTCTTTGGGATGTGACAAACAGTTGGATGGTGGTATAGACCTCGATGGAGTTAGAGAGTTAGACGACGAGATAGACAAATCAAGATTTAATTTTGGAGTTTTTATCTGAATGGCAGTGTTGGTCCCGTTAATATATGCTAGAGGGGGGTGAATAACACAATTTGGCTCTTGACAAGATGAGGAACTAATTTCCAAAACAAGGAAAGTAAAAACAGAGTAAACAATGGACAGTAATTTATAGTGGTTCGGTCTAAGACCTACATCTACTACCTTGATTATCCAACCAAGGATTTTCCCAACAATTCACTAAGAATCCGGTGAAATGCACAAGCCTCCACCAAGCTTTTACAATGACTTTTTGTAGGCACAGCCACAACCTTTACACTAGTTTTTCCCGGGCTAAACTAAAACCCAAAGTGGTTTTCCAAGGCTCAACCACAACCTATAAAATTCAAGCTTTCCCAAGCTTGAACAACCCCTTAGAGTGACTCCCTCACCCTAAGTATACAAGAAGAAGTGGTAAAAGAAAGTACCTATGATCACTGGATGATCTGATTGGTATAGGATTGAGTGCTAATCATAAATGCAAAGAGTAGGCGTTGAGGTGTAGACAAGTGCAGTGAAGCTTTTCTGGTTTTTCAACTTTTTATAGCTCAAATCTCATTCAAAACTTCAAAAAAACTTCTTTCTCATTGTTGGAAGACCCTTTCTCATTGTTGGAAGATATCTCTTAATGAACAATGTAGTATCAATGTTGCCTCTATCATATCCATTCTCAACTAGAAATTTTGAAAGCCTCTCATACCAAGCTCTAGGAGCTTGTTTCAATCCATACAATGCTTTGTGAAGCTTCAAAACATGATCAGACTTTTCAAAATCTTCAAAACCAGGTGTGTTCTATAAAAACTTCTTCTTGAATTAGTTCATTTAAGAATGCACTTTTTACATCCATTTAGTACAACTTAAAATTCATGAAGCATGCAAAAGCTAGCAGCAACCTTCTTATGGCTTCAATCCTAACTACGGAAGCAAAGGTTTCATCATAATTTATTCTTTCTTCTTGGTTGTATCATTTTGCTATCAGTCTAGCTTTGTTTCTAACTACATTTCCTTACTCATCTACTTTATTTCTAAATACCCATTTGGTACCAACAATAGGATGATTTGAAGGTCTAGGCACCAATGACCATACTTGATTCTTAGTGAATTGATCAAGTTCTTCTTGCATGGCCATTATCCAACTTTCCTCATTTTCAGCTTCTTCAAAGTTTTTAGGTTCAATTTGAGATATAAAGGTTGAAAACTCACAAGTTTCTCTAGTTGCTTTCCTAGTTCTAACTCCTTGTGAAATGTCACCTATTATTTAGTCTTATGGGTGATCTTTTACAAATCTCCAACTCCTTAGTAGATCATCATGTTGATTTTCTGCTCTTTGCAGATTTTCTAGAATTGGAGTTTCATTTTCTCTTCTAGATGAGCTTTCCTCATTATTTTTATTGTTCTTTAAGCTCATTTCCTTCATTTGTTTTTTTAGAATTTCTATATCATCATCATCATCATGAACTTCTTTTTGTAAAGTGTTTGACTCATCAAAAACTACATGGACTGACTCTTCAACGGTTAGAGTCCTTTTGTTAAAAACTCTATAGGCCTTTGAGTTTAATGCATATCCTAAAAATATTATTTCATCACTCTTTGCATCAAACTTCCATAGGGGCTATTTTCCATTGTTCAATACAAAGCATTTACAGCCAAAACTCCTAAGGTGAGAAATATTTGGTTTCCTACTTTTGTAAAGTTCATATGGAGTCTTTGAAATCAAGGGTCTTATTGAGACTCTATTAAGAATATAAGCTGTTGTATTTACAACCTCAACCCAAAGATAATTAGGTAGGTTGTTTTTCACATAACATGGTCCTAGCCATTTCTTTTAATGTTCTATTTTTCCTCTCTACAACTCCATTTTGCTGGGGTGTTATAGGTGTAGAAAAATTGTGATCCAACCCCTTTTCATTGCAAAGTTTTTCAAACTCATCATTTTTAAATTCTCCTCCATGGTTACTCCTTATGCTGACTATGGCTAGTCCTTTTTCATTTTCTACTTTCTTACAATAACTTAAGAATGCTTGTAGAGCATCATTCTTATGAGCAAGGAAGTATACCCAAGTATATCTAGAATAGTCATCAATTACTATAAAGCAATAAGATTTACCTTATAAGCTAGTTGTGTTTATTAGACCAAATAGATCAATGTGCAACAATTCAAGAGGTCTTGATGTTGACACTATTTTCTTAGTCTTAAAGGATGTTCTAACTTGTTTTCCTAGTTAGCAAGCATCACATACATTATCTTTTTCAAATTTCAATTTCAACAGTCCAGCAACAAGATTTTTCTTTATTAATTTAGACATTGTATGCATGCTCACATATCCTAATCTCCTATGCCATAACCAGCTATCATTTCGGCATTTGCAACAAAACAAACTTCACTATTCACATCAAGGTCTTCAAGAAAATTACATACATATTCTTCAACCTTTTTCCTACAAATGAGATTTTATTTGTACTTATATCAATCACTTCACATTTAGCTGAATCAAAGCATACTTTAAATCCTTTATCACATAATTGGATAATACTTAGAAGATTATGCTTTAAGCCTTTAACTAGCAACACATGACTAATTTGAGTTTGAGGACTCTTACCAACCGTACCTATACCATGGATTTTGCCTTTTGAATCATCTCCAAAGGATACGGTTCCTCCATTTCTCTTTTTCAACTGAGCAAACAGCTCTTCAGGTCTGGTCATGTGCCGTGAACAGCCACTATCCAAGTACCAAGGCTGTTTCTTCCCAAGTTAAGCTCTTGAACATGTCTCTTTTAAGTTCATCTCAACCTACAAAGTAGAATTTTAATTTTTCTTTATAGGTACTCATACTTTGATGGGTCCTTGAGTGATAGTTGTAGCAAAGGATCCCTTAGGAATTCAAATTTTCTTAACTTTCTACATTTTCTTTCTCTTAAAATAGTCATATGACAAATGACCATGTTTACCACAATTATAACATGTAGATAATGCTTTAGTTGAATATTTATTGCGGTATGCATCTTTTTTTTAAGATTCATTTTTCAAGCTTTTAAGAGCTGTGTTTTCATCAAGAGTTATTTGCAAGACTTCAGACTTATTTTCCAACTCTTGTTTTAAAGACTCAAAGTTTGTTTTTGAGTGTTCCAACTCAGCTTGCAAAATATTTCTTTGCTCAAAAACAGAGGTGAACTCTTGTTTGATTTGTTCCAAATCATTTTCAAGTAATGCAGCCCTTTCTTCAATGACTTGTATTTTGAAAAAAGTTTTTCAAATTCATCATAAAGGCATTCATATTCATCTTGTAAATCATCATAAGAATTAATGCAGGGGGATGAGGGTACTTCTGTTTCATCCTCTTGTGCCATTAGACAGATGTTTACTCTTTCCTCAGTTTTTTCATCATCAGTTTCAGAGCTTGATGTGTCACTGTCCGACCATGCAACAACCACCATTGCTTTCTTGGATCTCTTATATTTCTTGGGGGTTTCGTCTTTCAGCAATGAACACTCGGACTTGAAGTGACCAGGTTTCTTGCATTCATAGCAGATCATCTCCTCTTTTTTGTTGGAGTCATTTTTGTTCCTAATTTTCCATGAAGCACCCTAGTCTTTCCTGAAACCTCTTCTAGTTAGCCTTCGATTTCTTCTGCTCATTAGTTTTCTGAATTTTCGTGCAGCTAGAGCTAAATCTTCATCATCATCACAAGAAAGCTCTTTCAGCTCTTCTTCAAGAGTGCTGGCTTTAAGTGCAATGCTCTTTTTCTTTTCCTTTGCATCCCTTCGGTCTTCTTCTTCTTCTTCCTTAAGCTCCAGCTCATGAGTGAGAAGAGAACTACATATCTCATCGAAAGTGATGATGTTCAGATCTTTAGCCTCTCTAATGGCAGTCACTTTTGGTTTTTAAGATTTTGGTAGGCATCTAAGCAGTCTCTTAACTAATTCATGTTCAAAGATAGGCTTGCCTAGTTGACTTAATTTATTTGTAATATTTGTAAACCTATCAAACATGTTGGTGATGTCTTCACCAGGCTCCATTTTTAACATTTCATAACTATGTGTTAAGAGAACAATTTTGGACTCCTTTACTTGAGAAGTCCCTTCATAGATTATCCTAAGTTTTTCCTACACTTGTTTAGATATTGTACAGCTTGAGACTTTGTTAAATTCAGTGGGGGTCAAGGCATAATGTAATGTGTTGATGGCCTTAAAGTTTACTTGAACCTTCTTAGTTTCAGCCTCAGTCCATTCTGACCTTGGCTTAAGCATCAACTTATTTGTAACTACATTTATGGTTGAGGGCATAAAGGGTCCATCAGTTATGACGTCCCACATTTCATAATCTATAGCCCTAATATAGATTGACATTCTAGTGCTCCAATAGGGATAATTAGAGCCATCAAACAAAGGTGGTCTGTTTGTTGATTGTCCCTCAGCAACTATGGTTTTTTGTTGAGCCATTTGGATCCTCCCAAAGGATGTTAAGCCTTAAAACCAGGGAACTAGCTCTAATACCAATTGTTGGTCCCATTAATATGTGTTAAAGGGGGGTGAATAGAACAAATTAACTCTTGACAAGATGAGGAACTAATTTCCAAAACAACGAAAGTAAAAACAGAGTAGACAATGGACAGCAATTTATAGTGGTTCGGTCCAAGACCTACATCCACTACCTTGATTATCCAACCAAGGATTTTCTCAACAATTCACTAACAGTCCGGTGAAATTCACAAGCTTCCACCAAGCTTTTACAATGACTTTTTGCAAGCTCAGCCATAACCTTTACACTAGTTTTTCT
This sequence comes from Theobroma cacao, assembly GCF_000208745.1. NCBI lineage: Eukaryota > Viridiplantae > Streptophyta > Magnoliopsida > Malvales > Malvaceae > Theobroma > Theobroma cacao. Next base: position 25,000,532 of record NC_030850.1, on the reverse strand, counting down.
CGGGCTAAACTAAAACCCAAAGTGATTTTCCAAGGCTCAACCACAACCTATAACATTCAAGCTTTCCCAAGCTTGAACAACCCTTTAGAGTGACTCCCTCACTCTAAGTATACAAGAAGAAGTGGTAAAAGAAAGTACCTATGATCACTGGATGATCTAATTGGTACAAGATTGAGTGCTAATCATAAATGCAAAGAGTAGGCATTGAGGTGCAGATAAGTGCAGTGAAGCTTTTCTGGTTTTTTAACTTTCTATAGCTCAAATCTCATTCAAAACTTCAAAAGAACTTCTTTCTCATTGTTGAAAGACCCTTTTATACTTGGAGATGCAACTCTGATGATAGTTGGGCAGTTTATGCCCGTTGGAAACAGTTGAAAATGAGTTCTAGCCGTTAATCTGTCTTGTAGTGCTCTGGTTCAAGTTACAGACAGAAAGCTCTTAGTCGACTAACTTGGTTGACTAAGTTGATTCTGTTTTTGGTTTGCAGATTCTGGCAAAGGGCACTTAGTCAACTAACTTGGTTGACTAAGTTGGTTCTGTTTCTCAAACTCTTCAGCCCGTTATTTCTCCAATTTAAAATTTGGTCAACCAATGTTCTTCCTTGTTTAACCAACAAGCTTCCTCCTTGTTATTCAGTTACATCTTGTTGATTTTATCCCTCTTTTTCTTTCAAAAATACTCTATAAAGATTTAAGAAATTAATTTCATGTATTAATTTCCTGCACACTTAAGTAAAGGAATTAGACACAAATAAATGGGAATGTTTTATTATCATCAAAAACTAATGGAGCCAACAGGCAAGATAGAAGAAACCAAGACCATTTAATTCGGAGTAAATTGTTTAAAGGGCATTGTTGTCAAGTCATGCCAAAAATTATCTAAAAATAGTTAAAATTATAATGAGTGTCATTTTCCAATTAAGCTTATGATGAGGATTATTTCTCATAATTTCCTCTTATTAATATAGTTAAACAGGTTTTTATTAATTGACCTTATCTATAAGGTCAGACTAACTACAACGCTCACCGTTATAGTTTTTTAAGACATAATACATAAAATATCCTTGAATTATTTAGAAATGTTGACATAAACCTTTATTATTCTATTACATTTAATTAAGTGTTTATAATTTTATTTTGAATTGTTAGATTAATAAACTAGATATGAAAAAATCCAAGAGGGGGGTGAATTGGGTTGTTTTGTAAATTTTGAGAACCTTTTTGATTTTTAAAGAAATAAAGTCCCCTCTCTTCAACTCAAATGCTCAATTTGAATATTAACAAACTGGTTCATGCATCGATATATTTAAGGTAGAATGTTTTATTTTTGGCTACTAGACGAAATGTATTAATACATTTTGTGATGTATCGATACATGTAACACAAGATTTTAATGTTGGCTACCAAACAAAAAGTATTGATAGAATGGACAAATCTATCGGTACATGATCTTTATGTATCGATACATGAACCTCTATAGCCTTCAACAAAGCGATTTTGACTCCAAAAATTTGTGAGTTGGTCCAGACATTTGGTGTAAACAAAATAATGTGGATTTTTGAGTTGAAAAGGTCTTGAAATAAGGTCCAAAACTTGTGCAAGTGAATTTTGAGCTTAAAAATGAGAATTTTTGGAAAGAAAATCTTGGCTTACTCAAACAACTTTCCCACAAACCTTGAGAATCAGATGGTCACTGCATGAATGCATAAGATGTCATGAGCATGCGTGTATGTCAATGCACAGGAAAGATTCAATTATCATACATGCAATCAATTTAAACATTATTTTTAATTTGTCACATGAGAGCCACAACTAATCGATGAGCACAGATGAGCAAGTGTAGAATTATTTATTTAGATTGGATTTATCAAACCTAGTTCACTTTTGATTTTGCATATTTGTTCTCTGTCAAGTGCCTTAATGAAAATATCAGCCAATTGATCTTTTGTGCCTACATATTCAAGTGCAACATCTCCCTTTTAAACATGATCTCTAATGAAGTGATGCCTTATCTCTATGTGTTTAGATCTAGAGTGATGGATGGGATTCTTTGTAAGTTTTATGGCACTAGTGTTGTCACATTTGATGGGAATTCTTTCCATAATCAGTCCATAATCTTCTAATTATTGTTTCATCCATAGTACTTGAGCACAACAACTTTCGGCAACTACATATTCATCTTTGGTAATGGATTGAGCTACAATATTTTGTTTCTTTGAGAACCATGAAATCAACATATTACCCAAAAATTGACATGTACCGGATGTGCTCTTCCTATATATCTTACATCCACCAAAATCAACATCTGAGTAAGAATGAAGGTCAAAGGTGGAATTCTTCGGATACCATATTCCTAAATTTGATGTCTCTCAAATATCTAAAAATTCTTTTGACTGCACTTAAGTGTAGTTCTTTAGGAGATGATTGAAACCTAGCATATAAACCTACACTAAAGCTTATATCTGGTCTACTAGTAGTGAGTTAAAGCAATGAACCAATCATAGATCTATAGAGCTTTTGGTCAACAAGCATACCTTTTTCATCTTTGTTAAGCATGGTTGAAGTGTTCATTGGTATGTGATATGTTCTTCTGTTGCCCTTACCAAACTTCTTGAGCATATCTTTTGTGTATTTGGATTGACTTATGAATGTGCCCTCTTCTTTTTGTTTGATTTGTAGTCCAAGGAAATAATTTAGTTCACCCATCATGCTCATCTCAAATTCCCCTTGCATGGTCTTAGCAAACTCTTGACAAAGAATCTCATTATGGCACTAAAAATAAAGTCATCAACATAAACTTGCATAATTAAAATGTCTTTGTCTTTGTTTTTTATAGAAATAATTTTATCAATGTTTCCTCTATTAAATTCATTTTTGATTAAGAATTTTGATAATGTTTCATACCAAGCTCTAAAAGCTTGTTTTAATCCATACAATGACTTTCTTAATCTAAAACCATGGTTTGGGAAAGTTAGGCTTTCAAATCTGGGTGGTTGTTTAGTCTACACTCTCTCACTAATTAAACCATTTAGAAAAGTACTTTTAACATCCATTTGATAGAGTTTAAAGTTCATATAGCATGCAAAGGCTAATAACATCCTAACTGCTTATAGTCTAGCTACCAGAGTATAGGTCTCATCATAATCTATTCCTTCTTCTTGACTATCTCCTTTGGTAACCAATCTAGCTTTGTTTCTAGTTATAATTCCATTTTCACCCATTTTGTTTCTAAAGACCCATTTTGTACCTACAATTGAGTAATCATTTGACCTAAGAACTAGCTCTCACACTTGACATCTTTCAAATTGATTTAATTCTTATTGCATAGCTAGTATCCAATAATTATCATTTAAAGCTTCATTAATATTTTTAGGTTCAATTTGTGAGATAAAAGTAACATATTCACAAATGTTTTGAACTTTAAATCTAGTTTTTACCCCTTGATTTGGATCACTAATGATATTGCTTTCATTAACTTCTTTTCTCACCATTGGATAACTAGGCTCACCATCTTCAATTGTAGGCTTAATGTTTTGCTCCTCCTTTTGTGATGCCTCTTCATTTATTTTGGATCTTTAAATGTTGAGATCAAGCTCCTCAACTTTTTCTTGAAGAATGCCTACATCATCATCATAATGTTTTTTTTTTTTAGAAGAAAGGTTAGAATATCAAATAACACATGAATGGATTCTTCTACAACTAATGTTCTTTTGTTGAATATTCTATATGCTTTGGAGGTCAAAAAGTATCCTAGAAAGATTCCTTTATCACTTTTAGCATCAAATTTGCCTAGATTATCTTTTCTATTATTCAACACATAGCATTTATAACCAAATGGATGGAAGTAAGTAGTGTTTGGTTTCTTTCCTTTATAAAGTTCATAAGGAGTTTTCTTTAAGGTTGGCATGACCATGGCTTTACTTAAGATGTAACAAGAAGTATTAACGGCTTCGACCCAAAAGAATCTAGGTAGATTATTTTCATATAACATGGTTTTAGCCATTTTTTCTAAAGTCTTATTTTTCTTTCTACTACTCAAGAGTTATAAGAGCTAAAAAGTTATGGCTATATCCATTTTATTTACAAAGTTGTTCAAAACCTAGATTTCCAAATTCTTTTCCATAATCACTCCTAACATTTTTTATTTTATATCCCTTTTCATTTTCAACTCTTTTGCAAAATAAAGTAAAGATTTTTAAAGCTTCATCCTTGTGTGTAAGAAAGAAAACTCAAGAAAATCTTGTATAGTCATCCATAACTACTAAGCCATAATTCTTTCCACCTAAGCTAATAGTCCTAATTGGTCCAAATAGGTCTATGTGTAGTAATTGCAAAGCTCTAATGGTTGTGATATCCTTCATAGATTTAAATGAGCTTCTCCTGTGTTTACCTTTAGCACAAACATCACAAAGTTGATCATTTTCAAAATTTAACCTAAGAAGCCCTATCACAAGATCTAGAAATTGTATTTTTGATATTGTGTACATGTTAGCATGTCCTAGTTTCCTATGCCATAACCAACTATCCTCATTCTTTTTAGCCATGAAACATACATAGTTAGAAGATAAGTCATCCAAGAACACAACATATGTATTACCTTGTCCATGTCCAACAAAATAGGTTTTATTTGTTTTAATGTCAACAACATAACATGTTAATGATTCAAAAATTACTCTAAACCTTTTTCTCACAAAGTTGGCTCACACTTAACAAATTGTGTTTTAGACCATTCACAAATAAGACATTTTCAATTTGAGAGATAGAATTTTTACCAATGGTACCAATACCTTCAATGTGGCCTTTTGCGTTGTCTCCAAAGGTTACATTTCCTCTTTTCTTTGGTTTTAACTCATTGAAGAATTTCTTGCTTTCGGTCATGTGTCTAGAGCATCCACTATCAAGATACCATTTTCCTTTTTCTTGTGCTTTTGACTTTGAGCAGATAAGCGCCTCCTACAAGTACAAAATTCAAACATTTGACTTTGGTACCCAAATTTTCTTAAGTCCATATAAGTTAGTATTTTTGGTTCATTTTGGAACCTATTCTAATTTTATTACCTTGCCATGTGGAGGTTTTGTTCCTTTTGGAACCCATACACTTATTATTTTTTTTCTTCTAAAGGTGGTAGTTCTCAAAGGGCAAGAGTAGGTCGAATGTCTTACTTTATGACAATAAATGCATTTCATGAAAGATTCTAACTTCTCATTTTCTTTAACAAAGAAGTTTTTAAAGTGAGTTTCCTTTTAAGTTCCATCATAGCCTATTCTTTCTTTGTCAAAGAAGGCTCTTCATGTTTCTAGCATGCCATTTAATATTTATTGACTCATGTTAAACTTAGAAAATGTAGCATGCAAATTCTCATTCCTCCTTTTAAGCCATTTCTTTCAATTTCCAAATCCTTGACTATGTTTTCTAGTTCCACTTTTGTCTTGTTCAAGAGTTCATTTTCTGCTTTAAGCTTGGATATGATGTTCTTGTATTTTATGTATTTTCTTCAAATTCAAATACCAAGTCATCATATGCATCTTGTAGTTCATCAAATGAATATGAGTCTTGATCTAATAGAGTCATGAGAGAGAAAGCATACCTTGGAATTTTCAAGTGCCATGAAGCAAAAGTTGGCAACTTCATATTCTTCATCTTAAGAATCATCACTATCGCTCTAAATGGTAATCATGACTTTCTTCTTGTGGTTCTTTGGGACACTCTTCTTGTTTGGACATTTATATTTAGTGTGTCCTATTTTTCTGAACTCATAGCATATTAAGTGGTCTTTGTTATGTTCCTCTTTTGGCATATCTCTTCTAGGAAGTCTCTTACCTCTATAGTTCTTTCTCCTAAATTTACTAAATCTCTTAGCTAGCATCATTATGTCTTTATCTTCCTCACTTTCATATCTTATGTTTCTGTCTTTTTCTTTTATTTTAGATTTTAAGGCTAGTCTTTTCTTTTTATTACCATCTTTCTTCTCATCATCTAGAGCATTCTCATGTTTTAACGTCATTTCCATAGGTAAGTAAAAATCCTATAAGTTTCTCTAGCTTGAAATCATTTAAGTTTCTAGCTTCTTCTATGGTTGTCACTTTTGGTCTCTACGACTTGGGAAGACTATAAAGTATCTTTTTGACTAATTGAGCATTTGGAAAGTCTTTTCCTAAGGCCTTCAATCCTCTAACTATGTGTGTGAATTTCTCATACATTTGATATATGGTCTCATTCTCACTCATCCTAAATAGCTCATAATCATATGTAAGGAGTCCAATCTTGGATTCCTTAACTTGATTTGTTCCATCATATGTTGTCTCTAAGGTGTCCCAAATTTGTTTAGCGATTTCACACATGGATACCCTATTAAATTCACTAGCACTTAGAAAGTAAAGAAGTGTGTTGAATGCCTTGTAATTTGTTTGTATTAACTTCTTTTCTTTGTCATCTCACTCTTTATTAGTTTTTACAATGGCTTTTCCATGTACTTCCTTACTGGGAACATAAGGGCCATCAAGATTATGTTCCAAACATCAAGATCAACCGATTGAATGAACATTTCCATTCCTTTCTTCCAATAGGGATAGTTCGTACCAAAGAAGAATAGAGGTATTTAAGTTGAGTGCCCTTCACCAAGGACAATTGAAGTGGATTCCATTTTGATATGTTGAGCTTTGTTTTTTCGAATCACTCAAGGCTATTAGACTTGTAGAATTGAGCTTTTGCGCTGACACCAATTATTAGTTAATAAGCTCAATATGGAAAAATCTAAGAGGGGGTGAATTGGGTTGTTTTGTAAATTTTGAAAACCTTTTTTATTTTTAAAGAAATAAAGTCCCCTCTTCAACTTAAATGCTCAATTTGAATGTAAACAAACTAGTTGACCTCTTAATCAATGAAAGAAAATTAACTTTCAAGTTAAAATAAGAGTGGACAAATTAACACAAGTATTTTATAGAGGTTTGACCTCATTGCCTACATTCTTTCCCTTAGATTCACTAAAGAATTTAAAATCCACTATTTGATTAATATTCGATACAATACCTTTTATGGATCAAGTATAACCTTTCAACACAATGCCTTTTTATGGTTAAAGCACAAGCATTGTACATTTTCTATTGGTTAAAGTATAACCACTTAAGCAAGTACAATGAAAGAAATGTAGGTGCAACTAATATGCTTCTTAAAGGCTAAATAGAGAATTTGGTACAGTGTTTAATGAAGAGATGAAGACTTAATAAATGCTTGACTAGAAGACTTTAAGAATTCAAGAAGAGTACAATTGGCTTTGAATGAATTTATGACTAATTTTTCTCTCTTGAATTGTGTTTCAAGTCTTCCAACCTTATTAAATGCTGAAAGATCTTATATTTATCATTGTTGATGCTTTAAGGGTAGTTGGGAGTGCATTTAATGTGAAAATAGTCATTCTTCACTTCATTCAATGCTCTAACGGTCACATTGTATCGATACATATGTGAATGTATCAATACATTCCTTTTATTTTTTGAATTCTCGTCAAGATGTTTCAATACATTTGAACTTGCCTGCAAGGAGTTTAACATTCTGCTTAAAATGTATCAATACATTTGTGAGATGTATCGATACTTTTGAGTTAGCAACCATTCTGTCTCAATTCTATTGATACAATTGAAAATGTATCGATAGATTGAGTTTGATTTTTAAAACTTTGACTTTTTTGAAGAATATGTATAGAAGGATTTTGAAACCTATCGATATATGTCCAAATGTATTGATACATGATGAACATGTATCGAGAGATTTTGACCAAGATGTGTTTTTTTTAACCTTTTTGATTTCTTTTCTTTTTCAAACTCATTTGATAATGTTTGGGTATATGAGAGCTTTTGTCACGACCCGGAATCTCCCTCGGACCCATGACAACCGCTGCAACGCCTCAATTGACACTCATTACCCGAAATGCCAATCAGAACCCTGCAAGGCTTACATATCAGTTTCTTACCTTTTCTGTGAGCAATCATTTTTAAACATTCCATTTTAAACAATTTTCAGTAGTTTCCTGCTNAAAATATTAAATTTCATCATACAATTTCTATTTGAACTAGTTTGAGGTTAAATCAACTCAAGTGTATCGTTAGGTACGATACCGGATTTCGTCTTTTCTTGGGTGCTTTCCTAGCATAATAACATGCTACTTAGTGCATGTATGTCATGACATGTATTTATAGGGTCAGGTTTTATAGCTTTGATACTTGAAACCTTAGATGAATTTTGATCATTTGTTTTTTGTCATTTCAAAATACAAAGTGGATTTGAACATTACGAGGCTAACATGAATCAAATAAACATTTATAATTTACGGTTGAATAACTATTATTTATCAAAATATTATTTATTATTTTATATAATATGATAATGATGTAACATACTAGTTAGTACTTTAATGGAAAGTCATGTAATATAAAAAATGACAAGTAAGTGATGTTTCAATTACACCGTAAATAACTTATTTAAAAATAAAAAAATTAATTGAATGAATAAAAATATATTTAAATCTTAAAAAAAAAAATCCAACTAGAAAAGGGCACCTTTCCAACGTCTTGCTTGCAACGGCGCCGTTGAATCTTTACCAGGCCAGAGCTCCGGTGTCCTCTGTTTTCGAAAAGTAGCAAAGATTTCTGTTTCCTTCAAATTGCGTCTAGAGCCGGAACAGAAGCAGAAGGGGCAATTCTCCAAAACCAAAACTCTGGTAGCTGCTAATCCCTAATCATTATCTTGTTTCCTCTTTATTCGCTCATCCTCGAAGCTTACAATCACCTTTTCCCTTGAAATATCATCAAAGATGATTTGGCGGCAAAACCCGTCAATTGAATGCCAAATGGAAGATAGGTTAATCAAATAAGCACCTAACAGAACACTGAATTGAGCTCAGTTATGGTCTAAACCTCCATGTGTGTATTGAAGCAACTCAAATAGCGTGCTTAGGGCATTCTTTTTCTTCTTTAATGTTTCTCCTAGACTTGCAACAATTATTTATTTTTTATTAACGTATGCTCGTTTTCATGTATAAGACTGGACAATGATGGAAGTTCCCTCTTTGGTGTCTCTGAGCATCGACGCGGTTAAAAGAGAACTTCTTCATGGTAATTTCTTTCCCCTTTTAAATGCTTGCAGTGAGCACTGATGGAACAGCCGCAACCGCCCTTTTACCTCTCCAAGGCAACCGTAGCACTACCGCAACTCCCTCACTCTCTCACCTCCACACCATGTCGTTTCAGTCCTCCCCCTCACATCTAGCCTAAACATTCAAACATCGGCTCCCAACAACCTAAACAAACCTTAAACCCGAAAGCTATTACTAATTTCTCTTTTTCTTTTCCTCTCTAAGCCGTAGCCTCTCTCTTCTCTCTAATACCTCTCGGCCAACCACCAAATCTCTTCAAACGTGTTTCCCTTGCTCATCTCATGGCTGATGCCATCGAAGTCCTTGTTGCCGAGGTCTGGTGCTCGTCTCCTTCACCTTATCTGCGGTTCAGCCCAATCACCCAAAATTCCCATTCCTCCTCCCAAAACTCCCACTCCTCCCGCTTCTCCTGAATCACCTCCGAACCCTGCTCCAGCTTCTCCCGAATCACTTGAGGACCCTCTTGCCGGGATTAATGCTACTCTTAGAGATATCAATCACACATTGATTGATATCTCTAAAGTAATAGCAAAAAAATGAATCTGAATAGTTTGCAATTTCAATGTTTAGTGCCTATTATTTTTAAGGTTTAGTAGTTACTGTTTTTAGAGGATGAATATGAATAGTTTTCAATCTGAATACTCTGTCTTGTTCTTTTTGCCACTGTTTAAATGCTATTTATGTTTAATAGTGCTGTTATATTTCTTCCCTGCTAACGCAATGATTAATAGTTTTCAAGATGATGCTGGAATTATTTGCATAATTCTCTGTTTAATTTAAATAGAAGGCTAAGAAAGGTCTTATGTAAGTTCAAATGGCATGAAAGTTTAATTGCTCTGGTTAGTGTTTTGGAAATATGGAAATTGGGTGTACTTGAGTATTGTCATGTGAAGTGCATTGTTTTGGCAATGGATATTCTGCTTCTAGATGTGTATAGGTATGAGCTATGTCATAGGTAGGTTCAGATTGTATCCAGGTTGTGATGGGATCTCTTCTCTGCTCCATTGTTTTTGCTTTTATGGGGGTGTATATATCTACATGAATGTAAGGTTGATCCCACCTGCAACGTGGGTGGTTTTGTGTGCCTAGGGTCTGTAAGACAGGGTAGGTGCCAAAGGGTGCCTAGCCTACTTGGTGTAACCTGTCCCACTACCACCAAGGTTCATTTACTAGTTTTTGTGCAATATTTTTTTTTTAGTAATGAAACTCGAAAAATTACCTTTAAAAAAAAAAAGAAAATACTGATGGAATTGTGCTAGAAATGCGAAGCTGCGAAGAAAAATGCAATTTTTTTATTTCATTTTTTGGTGCTTCCGTTTTTTAATGAATTGATGTTTTTCCATTCAAATTTGTTGAATTGAATCATTGATTGTGCTGGTTGCAGGAGATGATCTTATACCACATGTCTATGAGCTTCCACCAGAGTTGTTCAATTCCTTAGTAAATTGCCTACCTCCTTTGGCCTTGCAAAAGTTGCAAAGTGAAATGTTAGTTAAATTGATGTTTAACCTCATTTATGTTTTCCAGTCAGTTTTCGAATTCATAACTGTTGTAGCTGAATGATTCTGGATATCTGCATATTTCTCCTGCTAAAGTTCACATATGGGTGAAGAAAATGTGAAATTTCTTTTTTTAAAAAAGGAAAATTTGTCAAATAGGTGGAGAAGTGTTTTACTAGGTTATCTAACTCTTGAATCTTCTAACAAATAAGCATGATCATGAAAGATTTTACTTTACGTAGTTACTACTATTTTTTATTTAAAGATTTTACTTAAGGTAGGCATTACTATTTTATTAGTTCTTTGGATATTGCTTGTTTAACTTTTGCTAACTTGCTACTATATGTGGGCTACTTAATTGTTCTTGGAACGATATTAACTTTCTTTGAGCAGGCTGTTTAGGAGCTATGATGATTATGATTCTACTAGTGATGACTTAAAAAATGGGAGAAAACGTGGAAGGTATGTTAGATTAAATGACTCTACATCCCCGCTTTGTTTGATGCAGAAAGTAAGAGTTGAACTGTGAGATGACCGTGTAATGCTATTTCTTACAGAAATGGGAATTTCGATAAAGCATGGAAGGCATTGTTTAAGTTGCGTTGGCCTGATCTTGTAAATTGTGTCCAACCGGTTGATTGGCAGCAGATCTATTGGGAAACACATGTGCAAAGGTATGTTTCTACAATTATGCAAGCTAATTACTTATTACTTATTGGCCTATTCATGACTTCTATTCATGAACCATTGTTTGTTTCTTTTTTTTTTAATTTGGTTTTGTTAAACTGAAAGACAGTTGCCTAGATGAAGCAGCAGAGCTGGCTTTGCTCCCATCATTTAGTGGATGCCTTGGTGCAATACAGATTTCAGGTACTTTGATACTTAGCCTCTGTAATCAATGTGATTTTGAAAGTTTTGGGTAAAAATATACCAAATTGAATGCACATTTCTGCCTCTTGCTAGCCTTTGACATACGTGTAGGACTTCATATACTTCCTCCGTCCCATAAAAACTGGCTTGTTTGCTTACCTTTAGTTGTCCCGAATTAATTTCTTGTTTGAAAGACAAAGAAACTTCATTGTTACTTTCCCTCACTACCCTCAACTATAACCACTCACTTTCCTCTCTTTTTCAAGTTAAGGGTAGTTTTGGAAAGAAAATTATAATCAATGTAAGTCAAAATTCAGCCTAAAATTTCTTAAACTTTGTATAAAGTGAAAATCAGACACTATATATGAAATGTAGGGAGTATATCTTTCTATGGTAAGTCAAATGATTTTACCATTTTGATGGTAGATATTAACCGATTTGTTTGCTTGTCATCCAAGGAGAATCAATAGTTAACAATTAAGTCATATAAAAGATATTTTGTTAATAATGATGTTTGCATGGATGCCTTCTTGCACATGGCTTGAGGGGCAAAGTTCTGGTGGTCAATAACACTGCCATGCAAATCTATGGTGGAGAGCTTCAGAACTACATTGCACATCTCAACTTATCATTTCTGTAGTACATATCCCTAAACCTAACTTCTCCCCTCTCCCCCCTCCTTCAGATTTGCCTTTGTTACTCCTCTAGTGTGAATTTCTAATGTATTATGTAATAAAAAGTGAAGAAATTTCTTTTTAACATGAATTGAGTTGTTTTTTTTTTTTGTTTTATGTTGTTCTTTTAACTTTTAAAATTATCTTAACAATATTGTAAAAGTTTGTTGTTCTCCCTATCTCTTCTTTTTTTTGTGCAGAGAACATACTGAAATATATTGGTTATGTGGATCATATGAGTAACTCAGCTTCAGAATTATTGAAATTGTCTTATCACTGTCAGCAATTTGGCAATTATGCTAGGTAAACTCTAATGTCATATTTGTATATCAGTAGAGGACATGCCCATGTTCCTTAATTCGCAAGAGAATGCAGTTGTAAATTATACATATGAGTTCAACTATTTTTCCTTGATGACATTTTTTCTTTTTTCCCCTCTGCACGTCCTGATTTTACTGATTTATGTGTTTCACACTACATTTTGTTTCCCCTACATTGTCTCTTGTAATTAAGCAGCCATGCAGAACTGCTCTATTGATATTTATCTAGTCTTAGATTACCTGTGTTATTGCCCCCAATCCCAAAAAAAAAAAGAAAAAAGAAATACTTCTTTGGCTTGCTTCAATTAGTTTTCTCCTTCAAATATTTTGACTTGTGCAAATGTTTAGGTTCTTATATTTGTCAGTTTGTCGTGCAGATGTTTGAGACTTCAAAATGTGCTCTGTGTTGTAGAATCTAGTGTAAGTTTTTAATTTATATAAAGTTGCTTTATCTCTCTTTCCGTCTCTGGATGCATGAAGAATATAACTAGTTTCTCACTTTTTGATCAAATTTTGTGTGTTTGGCTTTAACCTATATTTATGGGAGGTGTAAAGTTTCTGACAGAATCACAGTTTGATAAAAATTCAATAAGCTGGTAATGCCAGACTTTTTCGTCATAGGGGAATGCTTTCTGTATAAATATTCATATTAGGTCATAGTAACCAGATTATCTCTGTCATAAGTGTTTGTATGCATTGATGGGAGTGTCTGAAAAAGACAAGAGAGTTGGAGTGCATAAGTTTTCACATCTTAGAAGATTTTCAATTTTTTTTTTCTTCCTCTGCCAGTCATTTCTTTTCTTTCAATATACTCATGAATATTAGCATATTCAGTACATCTATGGGGAATGTGTGCACCAACATAATGTCTGCCAGTTGATGCCTTTTTGTTACAGCAACTTTTGAGGAACTCCAAGTTGCAAAGCTTGGTGGTACGGTGGATCAGATCCTTTGAACATGTAAGCTTAATTCCTTTTGTGCATTTGCATCAGTAAATAGTTGGGAATTAAGTTCTTGCATAAGACAGTAGGCTTTTTTTTCTAACCTTAATGATATGGGAGCAGTATCCATGAAATGTAGCTTAGCTTTAAATTGGATGGTTTGTATGCTTAGGATTTGTCAGGCTATATAAATGATTATTTTAGGGCCATAGGGATGATTTAGGACTGGTCATAAGTATGACTGGAAAAAAAGAAGAAAGAAGAAAAGATTTAGGATTAAAACTTAGAGTCAGGGTTGTTTCACCCAATTCCAAAGAATGTTTACAGCTGCTGATTTCTTATAAACTCGTTCTTCATTAATTGAAAGAAGTTACCCACTTATTTGTAGAGCTCTAGCAATCCTATTACTAGGGGCTAGGATGACACATCTAATGCTGACCTTACAAATCTGGACTTAAAACAACGGCTACATCATAAATAAAGCCTAATAGATAGAGAAACCTGGAACAAGAGACCTTAAACAGGAAGAAACGGAACATAAGCTAAAATTGATAACTTTATATCCTTGAGAAAGATAAAAATATGACTTTTAATAATATCTATTCTAGCTTAAGCAATGTCATACATCAGTCCAATATTTGAATGAACACCATAATTACAGATCTTTTTGGAATTTAGCCATTTCTTTTTGGGATAATGATTGAGCCGTAACATAATTTCTATGAGGGCATACAAGAGATATTTGTAATCATCATGCTCCAAATCTTATACTAGTAAGCATATGACTGTCTGTCAGTTGGGTTTTTCAATCAATCTAAGATGTTGATTTTTTGTGGGTTCACATCAAGAGGAATTGACATATCAACCTTTGATTTCCATAGGATTGAAGTTATGTACCATCCCTTGTATGTTGTTTTTCCAAGAAGAACAAGAGTTTTCAAGAAAAATGAAAATTGAAAAATGAGTTCATTGTACTATACTATAATCTACACATGTTGAAGGATGCAATTGGACATGGCATCAAATGTTATTGGTATGAATACCATTGAAGTCAATTATCATTTTTCTATAATAGCTTGTCATCTAGGAAAATGTAATAACCTCCAAGACTTATTTTTCAATTAGTCATGTAGTTTGATTAAATTATACAGGTAATTTCTTCATGAACCAGAAGTTCTGTATACCACTTATCTTTTCCTCTTAATTGCTTTTCTTTAATCCCATAGTTGAATTTTATTCGTTTTTATAATCCCGAAATTTTTACAGCAGTTATAAAAAATTGGAAAATCTTCATTTCCATGTGTTCAGGGATTTTCTAGAAATTTATTTAGTTATATGTCAAATGCTTCTTTCATTGGCTGATCTAATTGTGTATTACTTCCTCCTTTTGCAGGCTGATGGATTATGCAAACTTCTCAGTCAGAATTGTAAAACATTAACATCTCTTAAATTTGTACACTGCAAGCTTTCTTCCAGCTTTATGGATGCTATTTGTGGTTCCCTGTACTTGGGAGGTGCAGAGACTCACCAAATACAGCACTTCTCTGTTAGCACTTCAAGCTTTCTTGAACCGAATCCAGTGTCCTTAGCTCATAGACTTGCATCATTTCTATCAGCGGGAAGGTACTGTTGGTGAATTTACGGATTATATACAATTCTGGTGATTACTTGAGGTGTTTGACCATGACACGCTCATCAATCTCCTAACCTTTTGGGTAGGGTTTGTTATTCAATGATAATATTTGTTGCATGATCACCAAAATATTAAATTAATTTGTGTGACAAACATTGAAGTGGCTATCTTTAGAGGAGGGATTTCTCTCCTTGCACGCATGGCTACACATGGTACTGAAATTAAGACTGAGAATACTAGTGATAGAATGACTTCTGGTTGCTTCTGTTCATTTTAATTGCCATGCCGTGAAAGTTTGGTCATGTGGAAGAGCATGTGCTTACAGCTTATTAGTTGCTCATAGGCTGGGAGAAGTTTAGCATGTCTGGTTTATAACTGAGCATTAGAAGTGCAATAATACTGCTAGAGGAAGTTGTAAGGGTTGTGTCAGAATTAATTTGGTAACTTAGCACCCGGCTCATCTGGTGATGTAACGTTTGGGAATCTGTAATTGAAGGAAAACAAGTTTTACTTTTATTTGGTCAGTATGTGACATATTTGTCCTATGATGAAAATGGCCAAGTTTTTATGGTTATAATTATTATCTAAAAATCCAGAGTAAAGCTAGAATGTTTGCATATGATTTCTTTGTTAAGGACTTGAGCAGGTTTCTGCCATGGAACATCTAACAGGCATATGTTAAATTACTGCAAGTTTTTGCATTAATTAGGGTAAAGGGAAGAGTTCGTATAATTTAAGTAAGTTTTCTTGGTTGCAACATTCTTTATCCAGCAATTTAACCTCTTACACTTATGCATACATATAATTCTTTTTGTTCTTAGGTCCTTGTGTTCATTAAAGCTATGTGACAACCACCTGGATTGGAATTTTGCAAGAAGGGTTTTCAGTACTCTGCTTGATGCTTCATCCAGTCTATCAATCCTTGACCTTTCAGAGAACAATGTTGAGTGATGCACTTGCATTAAAATTTTCTTTTGCATTTATCAATTACTTATATTTTTGGCCAGCATAAATCTTTAATCCATATCTCGCAGATAGCAGGATGGCTGTCGAATTTCAACTGGAGATCAAATGCCCTTCTGTCATCTTCAGGAGTGGCCAAATCTTTGCAGTCATTGCGCATCCTCAATTTACGGTATGTCATCATGGATGCACTGTTACTCTTCATGTAATTATCGTTCCTTAACTCATGACTCTGTACTAAAATCACTCATAACCGTTTCACAAGGGTTTTGAGGATGTTAACTGCTAGACAATGTCAGCTTATGATTGTATGAAACCTCTGTATGTTTTAAAATGTATTTCTGAACCATGGAAAGAACTTTCCTTTAAGGGGGAATAATCTACGGAAAGATGATGCTGGTAGCCTAAGATATGCCCTGGTTCATATGCCGAGCTTGGAGATTTTGGATCTTAGTGACAACCCAATTGAAGATGATGGCATAAGGTCAGCAAGTGTATGTCTTACAATGCTTTGTCATAAAACTTGGATATGGTATCTCATAACCTGCATTTGATTTCTGCAGAAGTTTAATCCCTTATTTTGCCGAAGCATCTAAAATGTTTTTTCCCTTGACTGATTTGAATTTGGAGAACTGTGAGCTTTCCTATGACGGAGTGACTCAGCTATTGGATGCCCTATCAAGCGTAGGAAAACCATTGAATTCTCTCTCCGTTGCTGATAATGGCCTTGGCAGGTTTGTCTGGATAATGCTGAAATAGGAGTTACCTTTTAACATCTATGTCTCTTGAGAAGGATTGAGCTTATAATTGATGTAATCCAGCCAAGTAGCAGAAGCTTTAGGAAACTTTTGGGGTACATCTATCCAAGTATTGAATCTCGAAGGTATTGGACTGGGTCCCTCTGGCTTTCGAAAACTAAAAGATGTAGGAATGGAGGACTTGATGCTTGTTGAAATTAACATAAGGTTTGGCTCTATGCTTCAGTTATTTTTCCTTTTTTTAAGCTCTATGCTTCAGTTATTTTTCCTTTTTTTAAGTACTTTCTATATGATAAAGCAATTACCATGTTTATGTCTTTGTTATTTAGCAAAAACCGTGGTGGCATTGAAACTGCAAAGTTTTTGTCAAAGCTTATCCGGCAGGCTCCTAAACTGATTGCAGTTAATGCAGCATATAATCTTATGCCTGTAGAATCATTGATCATAATATGCTCTGCGCTGAAGACTGCAACGGGTAGTTATTACAACACCAAGTTTTTAAAATTTATTTTTATTGTTAGCTTATTTTCATCAATATTCCTTCTGATGTCAGCATTACCAGATATCGACAGCACAATTGGAAACATCATTTTATCTTCAATTTGAATGCATCTCACTCTTTTTCTTGCATAAGCAACAGCCTTACCTGCACACACTCACTGCACTTCCAGGTGGCAACTATGCATCTTAGATCTCAAATTTTGTATAATGCAGAAGATAGCATACAATGGGCTTCTAATATAAAAAATTAAAGATCTTTATATTTCATAATGGCATCCAATGTTTTACTCATTATGTAAATGGAAGAGTTGGTGATTTTTATATTGCAACTGAAGAAAAGGTTTGTTATTGTATAGGTCATCTAGAGCAAGTGGACTTGACAGGGAATATTTGGGACTATCAGCCCTCTCATGATACCATGCTTGCTGAATTTCAACATAATGGAAGGCCTATTTTAATTCTTCCCTCATCAGTAGCCTCAGATGTACCTTATGATGATGATCCCTAGCTGACATTGATTTGCTGCATTTATGTTTTAGAAATGTCAAGCTTAAGTAATATTGTCTTTGTTTAATGTTGTGTGCTTTAGTTCTTCCAGGTCATGAGTAGCAAGCGTTGTTTGGTGGATGGACTGGCCTGATTTTGGTGGTTGCATGTTGTTGCTATTAAATACATTTTCAGTGCAAGTTTAGTGATTCAATTAGGTGTTAGCTAGTTCTGAATTACGCTTTCTACTGGCCTAACTAGTTTGGTTGGTTTTGAATTTTTTCAAGACAAAATAAATGAGTTTGTTCTGCGCAATTATTCATTTCTAAGTTTCAGAAAATTTCTATTTCTCTACTACAGTCATTTTAAAAGTCAATAACTCTAACAAGTCCATGTATTCTGTGTAGCACATTTCGTTTACTAGGATGGGGATTTGAACTTTTTTTTTTTCAGATGGTTAGGGTTGCTATTATAAATTCCTTAGTTTTACTGAATTTATTTGACAATTTGTTGTCACTGGCCAAGCTATCTGTGTATCTAATGGGAAGCAGATGATGGCTGGCATTATTGCTTCCTATCCTACGGTTGAAAGAAATAGAGTTGAATGATGAAAGAAGAAAGGATGAATTCTACTATTTAGCACCACAGATTGTTCATTGTTAACCAGATTTAGGTGAATGACAAAGGAAGCAAAGAGTAGAAGAGGTCTGACTCAAACATTGTTCCTTTGCTCTTGTTTAACCTACAAAACAAGTTTTTTTTTTTTCTTTTTCAAAGGTATTCGTATCCAAACCAATTTGGTTTTGGAAGGGTTACATCCATCATTATAGCAATCATAGGTCAAATGATCTTTCTTATCACACAAATAGCAATAACTTAAAAATGCAATGATTTTCTTTTTAAAATTTGCAATTTTTTGGGTTTCTCTTCAATTTTCATTTTTAGCTTTGAGCTGTCTTCCGTTAAGACTTTAAGTGCAACATTTTCATCTAATATTCTTTGTAATTCAAAAATTTTTCTTTCTAATTCCAAGTTCTAAAGTTAAAGTTTGTTTTAGAGTGCTCAAGTTCTATTCAAAAAATTAAATCATTTAATCAACAATAAAATTAAATCATGCTTGATTTTTTCTAGTCCATCATCTAATGCCACAACTTTCTTTCTCATAGCTTTATGAAGTTTTTCAAATTTAGCACATAGATAATCATATTCATCTTAGAGTTCATCATATGACATATCACAAGAATTGAATATTACTTCAAATTCTTTTTCTTTTGCCATCAAGCAAAAATTTGCTTTTTCTTCCATTATTTCTTTTTCTTTCTCTAAACTTGAGGAGTTACTGTCAGACCACGTTGCTGCCACCAATGCTCTCTTTTCTTCTTCTTCTTCTTCTTCTTCCTTCAACTCAAGTTCATATGTGAGAAGAGAGTCATAGATTTCATCAAGAGTGATGGTATTTAAATCTTTAGCTTCACCGATGGCAGTGACTTTAAGCTTTCAACCTTTCGGGAGGCATTTGAGCAGTCTCTTGACTAACTCATGTTCAAGGATAGATTTGTCAAGTTAATTAAGTTTGTTTGTAATATTGGTAAACTTATCAAACATGTTAGAGATATCTTCACCCCGGTTTTGTTTTAAACATTTCATAGTTATGGGTGAGTAAAGCAATTTTGGATTCCTTAACTTGAGAAGTCTCTTCATGGTTAACTTTAAGTTTTTCCCAAATCTCTTTAGCTACTGTACAACTAGAGATTTTGTTAAATTCTAGAGTAAGTGCACAATGAAGGGTGTTGATGGCTTTAAAATTTGTTTGGACCGTTTTGACTTCAACCTCATTCCACTTAGCTCTAGGCTTGGGCATTTTCTCACCAATGACAAAACTAGGTGAGGTGGGAACATAAGGTCCTTCCATAATAACATCCCATATTTCATAATCAAGGGCTCTAATATATATGGACATCCTAGTGCTTCAATATGTATAATTTGATTCATCAAATAAAGAAAGCCTATTTGTGGATTGATCCTTAGCAACAACTAACTTTTGCAAAGCTATGTGGATCTTTCCTAAAGATGTTCAACCTTGAAATTGAGAGTATGTGTTGGTCCCAATAATATGTGCTAGAAATGGGGTGAATAGCATAATTCGGCTTTTTCAAATATTGTCTCAGAGTCTAGATAAGGGCGAGACAAATGAACGAATGAAAATGAAACAAAACAGAGTAAACAAGACAGCATAATTTAGAGTGGTTCGGTTCAAGACCTACACCACTACCTTGATTATCTAATCAAGGATTTTCTCAACAAATCCATTAAAAATCGGTGAAATTCACAAGCTTTCACCAAGCTTTACAATGGCTTTTACCAGGCTCAGCCAAAACCTTTTACACTAGTTTTTTACGGGCTAAATTAAAACTTTTGAAGGTTAACTTAGAACCTTAACACTTTCAAGCAATCCTAGCTTGAAACAATCACTTAGAGTGACTCCCTCACTCTAAGAATACAAGAAGAGAAGTAGAAGAAAATACCTATGATCACAAATTGATCTAAATGGTACAAGGTTGAGTGCAAAATACAAGTACAAAGAATGAGTATTAAGGTGCAGTAGGGTACAAGAGAGATTTTCTGGTTTTTCAACTCTTATGTGACTCAAATCTCTCTAATCATTCTAAAAACTAGTTTCTAACTGTTAAGAGACCTTTTTATACTTGGAGAAATATTTTTGATGGGAGTTTGACAGTTTTCTAGCCGTTGGAGACAATTAGGAGTCAGTTCTAACCGTTACTCTGTCTTTTAGTGCAAATTTCAAACTTGCAAGCAGAATGCTCTTAATCGACTAACTGATATCTTAGTCAACTGAGTCGTCTCTGTTTTTTGCTCCCTATTTCTTGCAGTTCTGGTAGTGTGCACTTAGTCGACTAACCCATTTCTTGGTCGACTAAGTTGGTTCTGTCTCTCAATATTCTTCAGCCCGCCATTTCTCCAATTTAAACTTTAGTCAACCAACATTCTTCATTATTCAGCCAAAGATCTTTCTTCTTGTTGATCAATCGTTTTTCTTTATTTTCATGGTCTTTGATATGCACATTTTAAAGGTTGATTTATTATTTCCATGTGACTTTTTATCCTGCACACTTAGATAGAAATGTTAGACATAAATGAAATGAGAATATTTTATTATCATCAAAAACTAATGGAGCCAACAGTATGGCTCTGATACCACTTGTTGGTCCTGTTGGAGTGCTAGAGGGGGGTGAATAGCACTAAAAATTGTTTGTTCACCCTTTTAGAGCTTGAAGAGCACTTAATTAACTAAATGAAGGGAAGGACTAAATTTGCTAAGATTACAAGACACCAAGTAAAGAAGAGTAAAAAGAAGTGAACAATGCAAGAGTATTTATAGTGGTTCGGTCTCTTTGACTTACATCTACTACCTTAATCTCCTAATCAAGGATTTTCAACCTAACTTCACTAAACCGGTGGAATTAATAGCTTCCACCAAGCTTTTATCAGGTGAGCTTCTAATCCAAGCTCTAATCCCTTACAACAAGATTTAGAGTGCTTTCTACACTCTAATTCCTCAAGAAAAGAAGAAAAATAAGTACAACTAATTACCTTTACAAGTCTGGATAAAATATAATTAAGCTCAAACACCTTTTCTAGATTTGAAATGAAAAACTAGTGTTTTTAGTGAAGAATATTTAGTTTTTGGCTCAAAGTAGCTTTTTTCTCTTAAAATCTTCAACTCTCTTTTTTCTTTGATTGTTGGAGCTTCCTTTTATACCTAAGGAGTTAGATTTTTCTGTTGGAGATAGTTTATAGCCGTTAGGAACAATTCTAATGCATTTCTAGCCATTATTTTTGTCTTCTAATGTTTAAATTCAAAAAGGGAGACAAACTTCGACTAATCGGTTACAAGTACCTCTAACTGATTACAACTTCTCTGCCTTGCACTGTCCTACTGTTGTGTTATTTGCTCTAACTGATTACAAGAGGCTATAACTAATTAAGAGTTCTCTACCTTCAAACTCCTCTTCTTCAACAGACTTCCTCTAACTGGTTATGGCAAGCCCTAATTTATTACAAACTTTCTGTTTTCACTTCTCTACACAACAGTATTCCTCTAATTGGCCAGCACTTCCCTTAACTGATTGAAGCTTTACTTCATTCAACCACAACCGATTGAAATCACCTTTAATCAACTAGAAGATCCTCGAATTTTGAACTTCTCCATTCTAGCTCCCTTCAACGGTCAACAATATTTTCAAACTTGTTTTTGGCGCTTGAAGACAGTAAGATCTTATGCTTTAACCGATTAACCAAACCTCTTAAACGATTAGCATATTTCTATTTTGGTTCAACTTATCACACAGCCATGCCTTAACTGATTAAGGTTCCTCAATAATTAGTTACTAAGGTTCTATTTTTGTTTATTATTTGCTCTTTCCTTTTTAACTGATTAACTCTTCTAAAAACTTTGCAAGCTCCTTGACTTGCTTTTAACTAACAGCTTTGTTAGGGCTATTAAATTAAATCCTACACACTTAAATAGTGAAGTTAGATATTAATGAATAAGGAATATTTTGTTATCATCAAAACATATGGAGTCAACTGACAATGTATCTAATATTAAACTCTTCCATGTGGTGGTCATATTTCTATTGGTACAAGGCCTTAATGAATGGATATTCTAGATTATCTTATCAAAACATGTTCAATCTTTATATCGCCGCGCTTGATTATCTCTTTAATCAAGCAGTAATGCCTCAATATATGTTGGGATCGCGAATGAGATCTTGGTTCCTTTGCTTGTAAAATAGCTCCATTATTGTCACAATATAATGCCTCAACAATTCTAGAAACCACACTTAGTTCAGTAATGAACTTCTTGATCCAAGTTCCCTCTTTTGTTGTCTCAGACGACAATAAGTATTTGAGTTGGGTTGATTTATTTTATAAATAGTTGAGCCTATGCTAGAATGTTTCTTTATGTTAGGGGTTCATTAGAGTATAAAATAGGGTTAATATAAATAGCCTATTTAAACTTAGAAGCCACTTTTTCTTTTGGTGGAGGAAACAAAAGAAAAAAAAGAGAGGAGAATTTCACGAGCATCTCTTATATAGGATTTAAGATTTATAGGATTAAGTTTCAAGAATAAAAGTCAAATATTATGGTTGGATTTATCTCTACAAGTTGAGTGAAAGCCCTTTTTTTATTGGAAAAATATCTTGTTAGACTACAAGAATTTAAGGTTAAAGTTTATGAGAAAAACCATTACCATGCTCAACATGGAATTCAAATTCCAGAGGTACAACATTAATAACAATTTATGCATATGGATTTTCTAATCCCACTTGATACAATGCTTCAACATTATCATTATGACTTCTTGATAATTGTCCCATTTTGTATTCATCATGTAAAGCCCATATTGTTTATGCACCAATGAAGCTGTTATAGAAAAGGTGCTTCCAAACCTCATAAGCACCTGAAAACTTACTGTTTATACATCGGGGGTAAGGATATCTAATCTTATTTCCATTCACATATTTGTGTTAACTGAAGGCGAAAGAAATAAATTTTTTGACAACATTAAAAATTCATCTCTAGTGTATCCATCTTGGTCTAGTCGAGAATATATCCCAACTTATCTCTTTCCATTGTGTAGTTGTAATGGATATATCATGTCCTTAAACAATGTGAAAACGATCCCATTATTAGTTCCGATATTAGAACAACATAATGTTACCATATGTGATTAGACAATGGCAAGGAAATTACATTTTGTTACTATATGTGATTATATCCTAATAAATGTATTTTTTTTTTGAAAAGCACTAATAAAAGTATTTTGAATAAACATTTATTAGTATGATCACTAATTTATATTAATTTAAAAGTTTGGCATTTTTTATTTGAAGGCACTAACTAATATGATCACTAATTATAAGAAATACAAATCTCATTTCATTAAGTATTTAACTAATTATTTTAAATTAATTTAAGTAATAATTATTCAAATAATATAATTAATTAATTATATTAACCCTACAAACCCAAAACCCATTTAATTAATTAATGAACAAATTGTTATAAATACAATTATTTAAATAATCAATTAATGAATATAATAAATTATTATTAATTTACATATTAACTAATTTAATTATAAAAGTACACATCTCATTTAATTCAGTAATTAATAAATTATTTGAAACTTATTTAACATCCCATAATTAATTGCTTAATTTAAATAAATAACTAGGATAATTAATAAATTAATGAATTTATCAATTAAAATGCAATTATTAGTGAAATAAATAATTACCTAATTGTTTTTAAATTAAAATAATTTAACTTATCTTAATTATTCTAATTAAATAAATAATTTAATTATAAAAATACAAATATCATTTCATTAATTATTTACTAATTAGTTTCAATTAATTTAATTAACTAATTGTATTATAAACATGCAAACCTCATCTATTTAACTAATTAACTAATTTCAAGATTCCTTTGACTTGCAACAAAATCACAACTTAATATTTATTATAAACTCATCCATTCAATCATTAAATGAAAAGGGGTTATGACATGGGAGAAAGAGAAAAAGATTGTTCCATTATGTAACAAAAGGAACACATGCAAAGCTTGACCTTTGTTGGGGGGGCAATAATGCAATGTTTAACCCAGAAAAAAAAAAAAGAAGCTTCCATACATATAACAAAATGCAAAAATAATTTGTTATTTGCCCCCAAAAGGTTAAGGAAAGATTTGCAACGTGTTTGCATTATCATAATTTTGTAGCACTCTATCATCCATTATATGAAGATTGTGAAGAATCCTCCTGGATTAACTATATATTCTTGTCTTGATTTTGGTTTTGATGCATTTGATGAAGTGATCCTTACTCAATTTTTAGTAAAAATCATTTAATGTAAAATTAAAATTCTCATTTTCAAATTAAATAAATGTTATTTATGTTTTATAGTAAAAATATTTTTTAAAAAATCATTCAATTCAATTAAAATTCTTATATATTTACATAAATTATATTAATATTAATAATAATTTTTTTAGAAAAAAACAACTTAAAAATATGATAAATAAATATTAATTGTTATTGTCATTTTAATGATCAAAATATTATTGAACGTATGTCCTTTTATATAAATTATTGATAAATTTACAATGATTTGATAATAACAGCTTGGGCACCCGTGGCGTGTCGGGAATTTACTAGTTACAAAATGGCGTGTCGGGAATTTACTAGTTACAAAATGGCCATCTATTGTTTATTACGGGAGACAACTATTCTGTTTTCAAGTGTGAATGAAACAAACGATGATACAACAAAATGCAGAGCATGTAGCTAGCAGAACAGCTTGTACGGAACACTACTCTCCATCCAAATGGTATTCAGTTTTTCCGGGTGCTCCAGAATAAGGCTGTCCATGTTGCAGGACAATTACGTCTAAATGCAGAGAAAAAACCTTCTACATCTATTAAATGCAGTGTTTTGATTCCCTATATAAAGAAAAGCTAACAATGATTCTCTGCATCTCAAGCAAACCAATTCTAAGATACCTCGATTACTGAATCTACTCCACTACAAACCATCACCAATTTGAAGATGGCTTCGGTTCTCCCCAGGGAATGTATCATAGCATTCTTCCTTATACTTGCTGTGTGCATCCCAAATGTAATGTCTCGCGAGCTACATGAGGCATCCTTGTCCCAGAGGCTTGAGCAATGGATGGAGGAATATGGTCGAGTCTACAAGAACGATGCAGAGACGGAACTGCGATTCAGCATATTCAAAAGCAATTTGGCGTTCATAGAATCATTTAATGCTGCAGGGAACCGACCTTACAAGCTAAGCATCAATGAATTCGCAGATCAGACCAACGAAGAGTTTAGGGCTTACAGGAATGGATACAGGAGGGCCCAAAGACTGACATCAAGAAAAGAAACATCATTCCGGTATGAGAATGTGACGGCTCTGCCTGCTAGTGTGGACTGGAGGAAAAAAGGTGCTGTTACACCCATCAAGGACCAAGCCCAATGCGGTAAGTGATAAGTAACTTCAAGCATACAACTAAAGCCTGCTTGCATTGATGACCCAAAATAATGAACTACACATTTTCAAACAGGTAGCTGCTGGGCATTTTCAGCTGTGGCGGCGACTGAAGGAATTCACCAACTAACTACAGGAAAATTAATTTCCCTGTCTGAGCAAGAGCTGGTAGATTGTGACACCCAGGGTGAGGATCAAGGCTGTGCAGGTGGTGAAATGGAAGATGCATTCGAATTCATAATTCGTAACCATGGCATTGCATCTGAAGTCACTTACCCCTACAAGGGTGATGATGGGACTTGCAACAAAACAAAGGAGGCCTCCCATGCAGCTACAATAACTGGCTATGAGGTTGTTCCTGCAAATAGCGAAAAGGCATTAATGAAAGCTGTTGCAAACCAACCAGTATCAGTGTCCATTGATGCCGGAGGTTATGCCTTTCAATTCTACTCAAGTGGAATTTTCACTGGAGATTGCGGAACTGAACTTGACCATGGTGTTACGGCTGTTGGTTATGGTACCTCCGAAGATGGTACTATGTATTGGCTTGTCAAGAACTCATGGGGCACAGGATGGGGTGAAAAAGGATACATAAGGATGCAGCGAGACATCAAAGCCAAAGAAGGTCTCTGTGGCATAGCCATGGACTCCTCCTATCCAACTGCCTAAAAGCTAAAATCCCAACTTCATGATTAAAATCTTCACCAATGATTTGCCTATCGTAATTACTATTTACTCCAGTTTATTGATACCACTCACATGTAAGAGTGGAAAATGCTTGTCTTGAATATTGCGCACGCATACGTATGAATCATTGAAACCAAAACTACAGGATTCTTTGACTCCATCCCCTTACAACCTCAAGCGGTTCAACATTAACCTAGATTTTCTGATTAATTGTAAAGAGATACTGATTTTACATGAAGCTCCTCAAATAAGTTGTCCACGAAGAAAATTCAAACCAGTCGCTAATGTCTGAAAGGCATGATAAATATTCTATAAGCAGCAATCAGTCTTAAGTAAAAGGGCTTTAGCAATATGTTGAAAAAACCGTCAATTAGCAAGCTTTCTTGTGCTGCCCTGTGCCCCATTTCCCAATGATAACTTAATTGATTCATGCCCTCTATATGCCTTAGCATCAAATCGAACAACTCACCATTCAGAAAGCCACCACTATGCCAAATTAACCATCTCTACGAACTTATAAATCATAGGCATGCACAAAGAAATGGAAAAGCTTTTAGGTGATATTAAGGAATTAAAAAAGAAATGGCAAAATTTCCATTCCAATGTTTATTAAGAATTGGTTGGAGAGTTATGTTAAGCATCCTGAAACCTAATTACAAACAAGTGAAGAAGCCCAACCTAATTATAAAATAACAACAAACCTAGAACCTGACTAGGGTGGATAATACCAACCTCCCTGTAGATAAGATACTAACATCTATAGCAGTTAAACCTACCACATAAACAACAAATATGAGGAGAAAAACTTTTGAGCAATGAATAGCATAACAAATGGAGCAACAAACAGCTAGGGTTCTAATATTCGTTAAGCCTCAAGCCTATAAAACCAATTGGCAATGAGAGGAAAAGTCTTACTTGAAGATAAGGCCAGAATAAAAATCTTAAAGTTAAGCAACGCAACATAACACCACTTAACAAACTCCACTGAAATATTGGAAGATGCACTAAATAATGAAAGAAGTTTCACCACTTTGAAACATGTTTAACTTGCCAAAAAACCATATAGTAAAGAATTTCTAACTGCTAGAACGAACATACACAGAACTTAGGGGTTTACCTGGCAATCTAACATATGCACAAAAGTTACTCAATCAATATCCTTAAAATGAATTGTATCTACAAGTAAAATTCCATGGAACATTCAGTTTCAGGCTTCTTAAACAACAACTCGTTATGGTTGGATTAAAAAAAGAAAGAGATGCAAGATTGGCAGTTGCAACTTACACATAATGACTTAAGAGGTTGCACCTTTTACCAGGGTACAGTCACTGGAACCCAAGATATTTGATCAGATTTTCTACTTCAGAAATATTTAACTTATTTAATTTTGTTGCAATAAGTCTTTAACGGGTTTCGTTATTAATATATATATATATATATATATATAGTATCAGCTTATTCATGTCGATTTCACTTCTTTCCAAATCTTTCATTCCAAACACGAAATTAGGGAGAGGATTTGGATTGGAATCAGTATACTCACTGCAAGATATTATGGTAAGAAACAAAGCATTCAGCATCAGCAAGTGTGGGCTTTATTGAGAGTTATAACCGATCACCTATTGGTTAATGTTGGATTTGCTAACTACCATATTGAAGGCAGAAGTGACACTAAAACCAGAAAACTTCATTTTTGAAGATTGGCATAAAAACTGCAGATGCAAATTCTAACAACACTAATTGCATAATTTACTTGACGGTAATTCAAGAACCTTAAATTACCTTGAGAAAGAAAGTTACAGAAAATTACAAGGCGAAACCCTTCAAGTAGTCAGGATCACGCTTGGCTTTCTCCTGAAATTTTTTAAACCATCTATCCAAAATGTCCATAGGCACCACCAACCTGGACCCATCAACCCCACAAAACGACTGCATAAAGTTGAACAAGTTCTCCCCAACTTTCAACGCCAGCCGTTCGATCTTCTTCTCAGCAGCCACATCCAACGACGGCAGCGCAGCTAGATCCTCCACTGACACACCGATCTTGGCGGAGAGCGTGGCAGAATCTGGTGCGGTCAACTGCATCTGGCCACCAAGCTCAGGCCACAGCAGGGAAAGCACAGCGGAGGGACGTTGTAGAGTGACGGCGCCGCAGAAAACGAAAGGTGAGCCAGGGGACTGAACGTAGACAGCTAAAGCCTTGTCTGGAGGCAAAGTGAAGTTGTTCAAAAGGAAGATGCATATCTCACGAGTTTGATCGTAGGCCTCACCAACGAAGGTGTTCATATCGAGGATCCAATGGAAGGTGTCGATTTGGGTGAAGCTGGAGATGTCCATTGGGAAGCTTCGGTTGGGGAATACCACTCCGAACATTTTTCTTGTTCTTCAATGACACCGAGCCACCCAGGGTTTAAGGTTCATAAAGTGAAGTAGAGGAGAGCTTTCGTGAAGAGTCTAGTACCATCTAGAAGAGCTGAGAATATGCAAAGGAAATTCTTGTTCTTTGATTTCGGAGATGCAACTGTATCGATGCCCCCGACTCCTAGAGCCGAAATAGTAAAGTAGTACTACTACAAAAAACACCGAATGGGTGGGTGGGTGGATGGGCCAAACTTGCTCTTCTTAGTTTTTTACGAGACCTGTCAAAATGGGCCTCTGAATCGATTTTTTTTATTGAATTTGGGATAGATTGAATTTGAAAATTTAAACTCGTATTAGATCAGATCTAAATGAGTTAGCTCATCTGATCAGTGCATTGAGACGAGCCAACTCTATGGATCATAAAAAAAGAAATTAATAATTTTATATATTTAATTATATAAAATTTATAATTTAGTTATCAATGGTATTGATTATTTTATATATTTCAATATCTTTAATCTTTAGTTGACAAATTAATAATTTTAATTTAAATTAAAACTTATTATTTTTTTATGGCAATGAATATTAGATAATAAATTGCTAACAATTCAGACCTTGAGACATCATTACTGTCTAAATAAGATTTAAATATTTTGCTTGAGAATGAGGATTGAGGAAGATATAAATGAGTTTTGAAGTTTTTGTTATTTAGTTATATATTTATGTTTATGGGATGGTAGTTTGTGTTAAAGATTAAAACTTTATTTATGTAATTTATTTGCTTATTTATATTTAGTGTAATTTATTTGTTTGTAACATGTTTTTATTATTCAATTTATGGATTAAATTATAGAACAATTTTTTTGATAAGAAGTTTGTTAGATAGAATTATAAAAATAATTTTTTCAAAAAAAAAATAGACTAACCCAACCTAACCCGTGGACTAACAAAGGGTGGGTTATGTTGGAATTTTGATAGCCCATGTAAAAAGTGGACTGGCCTAGCCAAATTCATATTTTCTCAACCCACAAAGACTTGGGTCGAGCTGGGCCGGACCAATCCATATTTACACCTTTAATTAAGCCTGACCAGTTTTATATTGCAACCCAAAATCAATAGCAATTGGACTGGTCTAATTGAGGTCATCACATTTTAAATTTTGAATCATGTATTATCTATATAAAGGATAATGATTTTAGCGTACAAAAGGTATTAAAGTCATTTTATATATGGATTTTTTCTTCTTTTTTTTTGAGTGATTATCTGGCTATCAATTTAGTTTTGTTTCAATTCAACTAATTACAATTTCATTCTATGTACTAAACTATATAATAGTTATTTTTGTCATATATTTATTCTCATTGTATTGCCATTCTGTTATTCTTTTATTTTAATTTGTGAATCAAACGGTCTTAAAACCTTGAAACACTTTCTTTTGTGCTTAAACTTCTACTGTTATTGTAGATTATAACTCTTGTAGTTTATAACTATCATGGTCATTTATGCGCATGACCACTTTGTATGCTATAACTTTTGTTGGATATTTGTGGCTAATTATAAATTACTCATGACTGATTATTGATGTTTATATTAACAACCCTCCTTGTGTAATTATATTTGTTTTTATGATTATGAATGATTATTATATGCATAATTGTGGCTGAATGATTATGGTTTGCATAATTGGATTGCTACCATCTTTTGATAATGAGAAAAAAAAAGGGGGGTGGGGGTGAAGATGATGTGCTAATTTGCTTTTGCTTATATGAAGGGAGAGAAGATTTTTCCTTTTTGTGCACAAACTTTTGGGGAAGTTCTGCTCTTAAATTTTTATACAAGTATACGAGTTTATATGTCTGATTTTGTATTCTTTTTATGGCACATACTTGGGTGCTTAGGCAAAGTCAATTTGGCAATATTTGGATATTTATTGATTATTTTACCTATGCACGCGCATGCGCACACATACACATATATATATGTATATTCCGTACATGAAAACATTCATATCTAATGTATATATATTTGGTCAAAAGACTCCTCCAGTCTCTGTACTCTTCAATTTCGTTTAATTTAGGTTTTGTACTCAAAATCGAAGCAATTTAGTCCCTTAATTTTGAGAATTACGTTAATTTAGTCTCCTCCTAACGACATCCAATTTTACCATTAAAGGATGACGTCAACGTTGATGTGTCATATTTTGATGACGTGACAATACCATGTGACATTATACGATGACGTGGCAGTGCTGACATGGCACTGACATGCTAACATGGCAGTGCCACGTGACGGATCAAAAAAATTCAACCACGTCATAGGGATTAAATTGAACAAAAATATATAATATAGGGACTAAATTGAACAAAATTGAAATGTTCAGGGACTAAATTGAAAAAAAATATTTGAAAAATATAAATCTTTAAGTAGATTATTGATGTGCTTATTAATAAGTTAAATATTTAAATGTAAAAGATTTATGATGTTAAAATATATATAAATATTTTCTTATTTGATTATTTGATTCTAGAATATGTGAATTAATTTATATTTTTTACAAAAATTAAATTTGAATTCTCCTTCTATAAAAAAATTTTGAAAAGAATTTTCATATCTGAAGTTAAATGTAGATGAATAACTTATATTACATTAACATAAAATAATATAAAATGACTAAATAAATTCTTTTTTCTTCTATTTATAATAATATAAAAATTTAAAATTTATTGAACTTAGTTTTTAACTTGAGCTAAAGTCAAATTAGCAAAATATGTTGATTTAGTTTTTTCTTTTAAAAAAATGAAGAACATATATATGGAGTTAGCGATAATTATAAAAATAATTTTTCGTTTTGACTTGCTTAATTTGAACATGACAAACCTTATTACAATTATAGAATTTGAACTCCACCCTTTTAATTTTTTATGTTTTTATTTTGTTTAATATTTCAAGTTATATTTTTTAATTTGAAATTTCTTATATTAAAGACTACATTTATGGTTGATAAAGTTAAATATAACTGTAAATATTTGTACCATTTTATTTTATTAACAAATTTTTTGTAGATCAAAATTAATAATTTAAATTTAAATTTAGCAAAATTTGATTGTGGTATTTGAATTTAAATAAAATCTTTTTATAAGAAATTTTGAGTAAATTTAAATAAAAGGTAAATTGGATAAGAGCTGAATAATTGCAAAAAATGTGTATTTGTAAATTGTGAAAGTTGTAACTAAATCAACATATTTCGTTAATTTGAGTAAATTTAAATAAAAGGTAAATTGGGTAAGAGTTGAATAATTTCAAAAGAATGTGTATTTATAAATTGTGAAAGTTATAACTAAATCAACATATTTAGTCATTTTATATTATTTTATTTTAACGTAATGCAAGTTATTCATGTAAATTTGACTTTAGGTTTGAAATTTTTTTAAAATTTTTTTATAGAAGGAGAATTCAAACTTAATTTTTGTAAAAAAGATAAATTAATTTACATATTCTAAAATCAAATAATCAAGTAATAATATATATATATATATATATTTTTTAACACTATAAATTTTTTTCACTTAAATATTTGGCTTGTTGATAGCATATCAATAATCTACATAAAGATTTATACTTTTTAAATATTTTTTTCAATTTAGTCCCTCAACATCTCAATTTTGCTCAATTTAATCATTATATTATATATTTTTATCAAATTTAGTCTCTATGACATGGTAAAATTTTTTTAAAAAATATTTTTTGATTTGCCACGTGGCATTGACATGTCAGCATGTCAGTGCCACGTAAACACTACCACATCATCATATAGTGCCACGTGGCATTTCCATGTCATCACTTAGTGCCACTTGCATGCCACATCATCATCTCAACTCCATGTCATAAAAATTGTGACACGTCATCGCTTACGTTATTTTTTAACAGCAAAATTGAATGTCGTTAGAAGGAGGGACTAAATTGACGTAATTCTCAAAATCAAGAAACTAAATCGTTTCGATTTTGAGTATATGAACTAAATTGTATAAAATTGAAGAATACAGGGACTGGAGGGGTTTTTGGACCATATATATTTTCTCTTAGATATTGCACTCTAAACTAAGGAGTTGTTTTGTCATCGTAAAAAAAAAAGTGAGATTGTTGACTTCATAATTTGTTTATTTTTTATAATAAGAAAATATTCTCATCTTTAAATTGAGCAAGTGTATTTAAGTGTGCATACTTTGATTTTAATATCTTTTGAAAAGAAAGGCATAAAATTGAAAAAAATTCAAGTATAAAACGCCAAATAATTGCCAAAAATAGTTTAATTAATTAACAAGTAAAGTTAATCGATTAACTACTACTCACAGAATTCTTTCATCAGTTGTAACATTATAAGTTAATCGATTAATGGTTATTGTTGGCTATGTTTTCAATTTTGAATTTGGGTGCGAAAGCATTTTTACAGTTTAAGGCATGAATTAATCAATTAAAGGTTATTGTTGGCAAAAACTAGAAATTTGAATTTGGATGACAAAGTTGTTTAGAAGTTAGTCGACCATCAGAATGAAGAATTATTAGATATCAACAAGTTAATCGATTAATGACACAGTTTAATTGATTAATCACATCATTTGAACATATTCTTGCTGCAAACTTTGACAACTCTAGCAAACAGATTCACCCCAAGTGGTCCCAAATGGTTAGTTTTTCAAATCTAAGTATAAAAACGACCAAAAGGCTCAGGAATAACAACTTGAACATCCAATCAAGAAGATTTGAGCAAAAATTTAGGGGGTTTTCTCCTAGGTCATAGTGCTTCAATCTCATCTTTCTTGTGAACTCATTTTGAGCAGATTTGATGTACTAGGATCAATTGAGTGCTCAATTACCCATTTGTATAGTCCATTAGCTTGTATGATTGAGTGTGGGAGACACTCTTTGAACTCTGTCTTGAATTTTTCAGCTTGAGAAAGCTCACGTAATAAATGCTTAGTGGAAACTATTGACTTAACTAGTTTTATTAGGTTGGGAATTATAGTCGGATGTAGGTTAAGGAAAATTGAACCATTATAAATAGTTTTGAATTGTTCACTTCTCTTAATTTTTCCTTACTTGGTGATCTTTCTTTTTGTTCATTTACCTTCATCTATCTTAGGTTCTCAAAGTTCATCTCCTTCATTCTTTAATTTTCCATATTTGCTTAACATGTGATACTCAGGCCATCTAGCACTGCTCTTGGAATTAACACATATGGGTAAGTTTCTATGGTTGTATTTATCTTGACCTGCTCAAGAGTTGGGTGCTTATTGTTTATTATATCTACGTGTTTGCTGTATCTTGGTGGTATGTCTTGTGCAATTATTGTAAGTCAGGCGTTCTTTATGCTGTATAGGTTTATGAGACTTCTATTCACTGCAACTCGGTGATGTATATAAATAAAAACTTATTTTGACTGAAAAAAAAAAAAATAAAACGTGACAATAGGATTGGCCCTTGCCCAAGCGTATGGCACCTATACATGGGCATTCGTATAATTTTTTATAACAAGGGTGGACTAATGCTTTTGGATTTTATAGATTAAGCTATTGTCTGCATCGGATTATGGTTTGGATTGGATTCTATTATGGATCTTGGACTACTACATCATGAATTAGACACGGCATGGGTGGATTGTGCATTGAATTGGGTCGTGCATGGTTGGTTTGCCAACTAACAATTGGGGTCTGAAACGTAGATTTGGAATTTGAGAATCCAAATTCATTGTTGGATCACCAATGGGTAGGGATGTCAATGGGTCAGATACCCTATAATTTTGAGATACCCGAACTCTAACCCTATAAAAAATCAATTACTTGAATAATTTTAAAAGTTACTATCCTAACCCTAACCCTATTATATTTTTACTACCTTATAATTACCCTAACCCGTTTAAAAACTCGATTAGATTAAAAAATTATTAAAATTTTTTTCATGGATATCCAATTACTTGAACTCGTATACATATACAATAATATTTCTTTACGTATTTCATAAAATTAATTATGAATTAAATTAATAAAAATAAAAATAGAATTATATTCTTTTGTAATA
The DNA here is from genome assembly GCF_000208745.1 of Theobroma cacao. NCBI lineage: Eukaryota > Viridiplantae > Streptophyta > Magnoliopsida > Malvales > Malvaceae > Theobroma > Theobroma cacao. The sequence continues at coordinate 24,965,535 of NC_030850.1, read as the reverse complement.
TGATATGATATTCATATTATTTAAACATAATTAATAATCTAACAATTTTTTATTTATATATATTCATATCATCACATTAGTTATTTAACTAACTATATTTTAAATATATTATTTTGTCAATATATAACAAAGGAAACTGCTTGTCCAGATGGTGGAGGTGATGAGTGCGTTGTTGCATGGCCTTGGTTGAAGTCCTAATGCTGCAATTTTATTCAGGTATTGTAAACGGGTTCGAGTAGCGAGTATCCAAAGTGTGATATCCGAATCTTACCCGAATTCGATTCGGGTAGTAAAATCACTACTTGAACCCATTCAAATCCATTTATTGGGTATCATAACCCGGTATAACCGGGTCGGATACCCACGGGTACCCTATAATAGGGTACCCGTTGACATCCGTACCAATAGGCCGGAAAAAGAAGATTTTGTTATGAAAAATAACTCAAAAGAACAAATAATGATAAGTGAAAGAACAATTAAAGAAAAGAAAATATTTAGGGAGGAGAAAAGAGATCTTATTGAAGTGTATTTACAAATGAACTGAGAGGGCCTATTTATAGGCAAATAACCCCCTTATTTTGATAGAATTTACAAGATGAAGATAACACTTAGAGATTAGATGGATTAAATTCTAATCCAATTTAATTTATATCAAATCTAGATATAGATAGAATAAATGGATATTTACAATAATATTCATAACACTCCCCATTGAATATCCATTGTATTAAGAATATGCCTCGTTAAAACCTTACAAGGAAAAAAACCTCATGAGAAAAAATCCGAGTGAAGAAAAAAGAGTACATAATTTTTTTCAAGAATACGCTTGTGAAATACTGCCTCATTAAAAACCTTATCAAGAGAAATCCAGTGGAGAAAACCTTGATGAAGGAAAAGAGCATAGTGTGTATTCTACTCCCCTTGACAACTGTATTATTTAAGATCTTTAAAACGGCGCATCCCAATCTTTTGTACCAACTTTTTGAATGTTGTAGTAGGAAGGGCTTTAGTAAACAAATCTGTTAGATTGTCACTTGAAAAAATTTGTTGAACACTAATATCATCATTTTCTTGAAGGTCATGAGTGAAGAAGAATTGTGGCGAAATATGTTTTGTTCGATTGCCTTTAATGTATCCTTCTTTTAACTGTGCTATGCAAGCAGTATTATCCTCATATAATGTTGTTGGAATTTCTTTCTTGGTTGACAAACTACACATTTCTCGAATATGTTGAGTCACAGATCTTAACCAGACACATTTACGACTTGCCTCATGAATTGCTAAAATTTCTGCATGGTTAAAAGAAGTAACAACTATAGTTTGCTTTACAGAACGCCATGAAATAGCCATACCTCCACATGTGAATAAGTAACCTGTCTAGGATCGAGCTTTATGTGGATCTGATAAATATCCTGCATCTGCATAACCAATTAAATATGATTTTAATGCATTTGAATAATATAAGCCCATATCCATTGTTCCTCGAAGATATCGAAGCATATGTTTAATTCCATTCTAATGTCTTCGAGTTGGAGAAGAACTATATCTTGCTAATAAATTCACATCAAATGAAATATCAGGTCGTGTATTGCTAGCAAGATACATTAATGCTCCAATTGCACTAAGATATGGTACTTTAGGACCAAGAAGTTCTTCATTATCCTCACGAGGTCGGAAAGGGTCTTTTTTCACATCTAATGATCTTACAACCATTGGTGAACTCAAATGGATGTGCTTTGTCCATATAAAATCGTTTTAGCACTTTCGCTATATAATTAGATTGATGGACAAAAATTTCATTTGTCAAGTGTTCAATCTGAAGACCCAAACAAAACTTTATTTTTCCAAGGTCTTTCATATCAAATTCTTTCTTTAAATAATCCACAGCTTTTGATAACTCTTCAGGAGTTCCAATAATGTCTAGATCATCAACATAAACAGCAATTATCACAAATTCATATTTGAATCTTTTTATAAAAACACATGGGCATATTGGATCATTTTTATCGCCTTCTTTCGACAAATATTCACTAAGGCGATTATACCACATGAGTCCGGATTGTTTTAATCCATATAAAGATTTATTTAATTTGATCGAATAAATCTCCCAAGATTTCAAATTTTATACTTTAGGCAACTTAAATCCTTCAGAGATTTTTATATAGATATCATTATCAAGTGAACCGTATAAATAGGCTGTAACTACATCCATCAAACGCATTTCAAGCTTTTCATGTATTGCTAGACTAATTAAATATCGAAATGTAATTGCATCCACCACAGGAGAATATGTCTCTTTATAATCAATACCAAGCTTTTGGGTAAAACCTTGTGCGACAAGCCGTGTTTTATATCTCACAATCTCATCTTTCTCATTTCGTTTTCGCACAAATACCCATTTATATCCCACTGGTTTTACGCCATTTGGTGTACGGACTACAGGTCCAAAAATTTCACGTTTTACAAGTGAATTTAATTTCACTTTGATTGTGTCTTTCCACATTGGCCAATCATTTCTATATCTACATTCTTCAACAGATGTAGGTTCAAGATCCTCATTTTCTTTCATAATGTTAAGTGCTACATTATATGCAAAAATATCATCGACGTTTATTTCATTTCAGTTCCATTTTTTTTCGATCATGACATAATTTATTGAGATATCTTCATTTTCACTAATTTCAAGTACCTGAATTTCTTCTGAAATTGTGTTAGGGGTCTCTTATAGAGTTTTTGTTTCCTCTTCTTGACCATCTTGAATATAATCTCCTTTTCTTTTTCAAGGATTTTTATCTTTGGAACCAATTGGTTTTCCATGCTTCTGACGTGTCTTAGACTCATTAGCAACAACAAATTGTCCTACATCAATTCTGATTGGAGCATTTGCAGTTGGTATATGAGATTTAGTTACTCTTTGTAGGTCAGTAAATGCGTCTAGCAACTGATTTGCTATATTTTGCAAATGAATTATCTTTTGAGATTCTTGTTCAC
>NC_030850.1:24921285-24962444 GCF_000208745.1 Theobroma cacao | reverse complement strand
TAACAGGGTGCGTCCGCACCCTGCCAGTTGTACCTCACTCCCCTCTTTTTTCATTTCTTCTTTATTTTAATTTTTATTATTTTTATTTATTTTTGATTTATGATTTAGTGTCTACAAACACCTATTCTCTTCTTATTCTCTTTCACCTGTCACTGTGCTTAATACTTCAAAAATTATTTTAATCTTTCTCTTAACCGTCTCTAATACATATTTTTACTTATTTATAACACTTCCTTTCCCTGTCACATGAATCTCATTTACAAAAGATCATGCAACTAACCTACCAGCGAACAGAATCCTTGGCCGTTTTTATTGACCTAAGTAGAGAAAGTTGAGAGACTTTTAAGCTCCCTTCTCTTCTTTTCTGTTAAAATCAAACTCTCATTCTATTCTGACTTTTGAAAAGCTGGAAAATGTGTACAAATAAATCGTGGAAAATAAAATAAACTTAATAAGTACTAACTAACAATCTTTTTTGCTTTTATATAAAAATTAGGGACTAACAATCAATCATGATGGAGTTGATATAAAGACATAATCAATGGTGTCTTAATTGGGATAAAAGTGATACAGCTCTGACATTAATATATGCTCTGCAATCTTGCATACTTAAATGATGACCAAATTTTTCATGATAGGAAAATGAACAATAAATAATGCGACGAATACAAGTAGCAAACCGAGAGAGTATAATATTTTATTTTCTGAGAAAATTGAAGTGAAAAAGAAAAATGAATTTGAATCCCCGACTGAGGGGTAAAAAAGGAACCTTTGGTAGCATATGGTAAGGAAAAAGGCTTCCCATTATTTTAGAATCAAACTCATTATGATTCCTATTTTTCAAAGTAAGAGGTTGGATCCAGCCCCACATGGCACAGTGAAAAGAATCCATCCAAAGATTTCACCCATCTTGTTTTGAAGAAAATAAATTAAACTTATCTATCATGGAGAACAGTTCTATGTGGAGCTCTTTTCTTTTCTCTCTCTCTTTCCCTCATTATATAAACCCTGCTGGACAGACAACTTTTCCTTCACTCCTCGTCCTTTTCTCTAACAGTCTCAGGAAAGTAACGAAACCCAAGATATGGGTTTCCTCTTCAAAGCCCTGCTCTTCTCCCTGTTTTTGTTTTTGTTCTTACACCGCTCACCAACAAAAGCTGAGGATTTCAATGCCAGTGCCGCCAGAAGTTTATTAGCTTCTAACTGCAACTGGTTCAGAGGGAAATGGGTATATTACCCTACATATCCTCTCTACGACGCCTCCAAATGTCCATTCATCGATGGAGAATTCGACTGCAAAAAATATGGCCGACCTGATAACATGTATCTCAAGTATAGATGGCAACCATTCTCCTGTAGCATTCCCAGGTCAGAGACTCAGAGACCTTTCCGCCACAATTACAGATGGCAACACAGATGACCATGTACCCATATAATAATAATAATAATAATATATGCCTAGATATAGCTCAATTATTTATTATGTGGTTTAAAACGTTCACAATGTTTCTAATTGCAGGTTCAATGGGCTGTATTTCTTGGAGAAATGGAGGGGAAAGAAGATCATGTTCGTGGGTGACTCACTCAGCTTGAACCAATTCCAGTCCTTAACGTGTATGATTCAAGCCTGGGTTCCAAATTCCAAGATTTCATACATCAAAAGAGATGGCCTTACTTCAGTTACCTTTCAGGTTAGTCATCAGTGGGCTTCCCACTTTTGATTCTTGCTTATCTTCTGTCTGAACTCTGTTTCCTTTTGCTCCCTTTTAATGATTGCTCACTGCTTTGAATCTGTGCATGCATGTCTTGTCCCCTTCTCTTTCAATCTTTTGACGAGGTAAAGTTTTTCATTGTCTAAACTATATTCTGCTAGTTGCAGCAGAGCAGTATCATTATGCTTTTGGTGGATTCAAATCTTTTTTCGGTGCATTGGTTTGAAAGGCATGATACAAACTCCTTTTCGAAATGCAAAATATAATTAACATGATCCAAATTAGCACTCCATAGATTCAAAGAACACTAGTTTTTTCCGTAATATTAAACAGCGCTTTGTTTTTTAAAATCAAAGTGCCTGAGAGTGAGCCATGGAGGCTGGAGTTGATTTGGTTTGTGTGCATTAAAAGTGGAGCGTGATTGGTGGAGGGCCTTGCTTTTGCCGGGGACATGTCAGGCTGTTATATTTCCGTGGTTATCAATTACTCAATACATGTGAAATTTTAAATATCAAAACGCTACGCTTTTACTATCGGTATGACCCGACGTGGTACTTTAACTGTCGGTGCTTTTTAAGTTCCTTTCAACACCAACATAGCCAAATTCTACTTTTAAATCTCTTCTGACCTTGATCATTTTATTATAGAATTTAGAAGAGTTAATTACATATTTGATATTTAAATTTTTAATAAAATATATAAATGGGTATTTGAAGAAAAATGTGCAATTTATATTTGAATTTTTAAATTATGTACTTCTTTGGTTTTATTGATACTGTTTTATTTGCATAATTTTTATTATTCCAATCTAATGTCTTTTTAAAAGTTAAAAGAAAATTTATTTTCATTTTTCCTTGCTACTAATAACCTTTTTTTTTTTTCACTTGGACGATAAAATTATGTTCAAGATCGGTCAATTGTTGGATGCCACATGACATCCAGATGGCATCCACTTGAAATTTCCACAAAAATATTTATAATTTTATTTGACATATGATGTACCACATGACTTGTACTAGTTAGATGCCACATAAGGCAGTTAAGTTAAGGGTGTCGGAGTTTAGGTTAACATGGTCTATTATTTGAAAGTTTAGAATGTAAATTGTACACTATTTTCCTTTATATACTAATTTGTACACTTGACTTTAATTGGAATAATAAATGTGTAATTAATTTAATTGGTCCAAATTGAAATCCAATAAAGTCTAAACTCCAGTTAGTCAATAGACCAAATTGACAACTTGGTATGTACACCAATACTTTTTGGTATCTATTTGTTGAAAAATATGTTAAAAAATATTAAAGTGTTTACATTTCAATCGTTTCAGTACTTATGAGAAGCAAATATATTAGGATTGAGTCTTAGTTGTCCAACAAATTAGCATGACTTTTATTTATTTGTTGACTTGTGAGTCAGAACTTACATATTGGGCAATGCAAGGTAACAGTGATCACTAGGTGTTTCAATTCAACTTTCAAAGGGGCCAGTTTTGTGAGTTCCCTGCTTACACGGCTTTTCTTCCATTTTCCAAGTAATTTCTGCCTTGTGGCAAATTTGGCCCACCTTAATTCCATTCCCAATCAGAGATGACAAGCTAAGTTTAGGGCAAGAGATGCCATTCTGACAGGTTTATGTTCGTCCAAACTCCTTGAACTATCTTCTTTGAGAATTCAAGCACTTATCAGTCATGCATATTCATTACAATTAAACTAGCATGTCCACATGCTCCATTGAAATCGGTTGCCTGTTTATACTCTTTTACTCATCATCTAATGCTATCTTGTATTTTTAATTAGACATACAGTTGGAACTGATTAGACATGAAAAATTTTATTTTAAATATTAAATTTTTGGATCAGAAGTAGAATTTAAGAAATAGAAGAATATTTACACCTGAAACAGTACATGTTTTCATTTTTTTTATATTTTATTTTTCAGGATTATGGAGTAAAGATATTGCTATACAGGACCCCGTACCTAGTTGACATAGTTAATGAGGCGGTGGGAAGAGTCCTGAAGCTGGACTCAATCAAGAGCGGCGATGCATGGATGGGCATGGACATGCTGATCTTTAACACGTGGCATTGGTGGACTCACACCGGAAGAACCCAACCGTAAGATCAATTTCGCTTTTATCTGCTGGGCTAGGTTCACGTTAAACCCGATGGACCTACAAATTTAAACCCAAAAAAGTAGTTCGGTTTTTATTGCCCAATTATTTTAAATTTTATAATTAAATAATATAAATATTTTTCCTGTTTTTAGTATATTTTAAAATTAAAATAAAAAATTAATTTTAGTGAACAAATATCGTCAGATTAGACCAGAGGCGGAGGGATAGGTTAGTAGGAGCCTCGTCTCAAAAATTTATAATATTTTTTGTTTTGTTTTAAATATTTATAATTTTATTCTTAATTTTCTAAAAATTTTATAATTTCATCTTTAAATATTAAATATTTTATTTTTATCCTCTCAAATTTAAAATTCTGATTTTGTCACTGAATTGAGGTAATCTAATCCAAGTCTAAAGTTTTATAATAATTGAAAACTTGGTCTAGAAGAAAATTATTATGATGCTACCGTTTTTTCTGCAGATTTGATTACATACAGGACGGTGGTAAAACGTACAAAGACATGAACCGTATGATTGCATTTTACAAAGGACTGACAACGTGGGCCAGATGGGTCAACCGCAACGTTGATCCTTACAAAACCAAAGTCTTTTTCCAGGGGATTTCTCCAACGCATTATGAGTAAGCAACTCTTCTATTCAATTTTTCTCCAACAATTTGTTTCGTTGATTTTTAATATCTATGTATTTAAAAAATTAATTTAATTATACACATTTATTATAAAACTATGAAATAAAAGTCACTTGGATTTAAAATTCAATATATGGCAATTATGTTTTCATTATTAGTTTTTCATGCTATGTTGTGAGTGTTGTAATTTTTATTTTTCAAGACTATAAATTATTTCATCAAATATATTATTTTTTAAATTATAATATTTTTAGAAAAACATTTAAAACAAAAAAAAGAAAAATAATAAAAAATTTCAACAATTATAAACTTTTGTTAAAATGTTATAATAGATGATGAGATAGTTTTTGTCTCTTTCTTTTTTTTTTCTCCTTTTTTCACTCTAATATATATTATTTAATTTCATATTATGATTATGTTTCATTATTATGATAATGTACAAAATTTTCATTTAATTTTTTAGAAAGAAGAATTGCATTTACTTCATCAAACTCGATTACATCGTCAGCATCTACATAGATCAAATTACACAAGAAACTAACCCACGATGTTCCTATAACATGAAAGTTAAGCGTCATTAAAAATGGGAAAAACCCATTGGGATGAAAACCTTGCGATAGGAATAAAGAGTACCCAAACTATCCATGTATATCTAAATCCCCATGATGAGACCTCAATTAATTCATAGACATAACATCTTTTAGCACAATATCTTTTATGGTGGACGGCAATACAGAAAAGTCCCGCCATATCTTCAAATCTTCCCTTATTTCCTTTGCCTACCTTGCAATCAAATGAGCTGCCGCATTAGTTTCTTTATGTGCAAAGTCAACTGTCTGGACACTCATGCCTTGTATTAATTCGGAACAATCTTCCACAAGATGCCATGATACTCTTATGAACTTCTTATCGTTTACCCAGTTAGCCACCAATTTATTATCCTCCTCAATCTCAGCTACATGAGTATTGTTTTCCACACAAATCGCTAAGGCCCATGACAGTGCCTTCAGTTCTGCCTCTACAATACTGAAATGGTGTGTGCAGCTTCTACACCCTGCAATAATCAACTCACCATTGCCATTTCTCACTATAAACCTTGCGCCCATCATTGACCGTCCATCTTTGTCAAAAATAGTAGCATCAGAGTTGAGTTTAGATCCATTCCGTCGGCTCCACCTCTCATTTGGCAGCAACCTCTGTTAATGTGATAATCGATTAGTGCAGTTGACCTCTTGGTATTGCCTACGCATATCATACCCCAGGTTTACCACTTCAATAGGCACCATTCTTTAGTTCTTAAATACCAATAAATTACAAGCTTTCCAGATTGCCCAAAACATGCAAATGATGTCTTCCAGCTCCTCTTTGTCGACTTCTTGACATATATAAATGAAATTGAGTGAAATTGAGTACCAATATCCCTAAAGCCCCAAAGAGGTTAATATTCTAAAAAAAACTCTTGTAGTTAATTAAATTTATATTCTAAGTCTTTATTTTTATATTACAAGTAATTAAACCTCTTAAATGTTATTCACACTCAATTAAACTCTTATTTGATGAAAAATGGTTTAATATTGCTTATCATCTTTGTCAATTAAAATAACGTGATATGGATGACCTGGAATAAATTTTGCATATTGCATTAAAAGATATGTATCAAATATATAAATTCTTTCTTTGTTTTTTTCATTAATATCATAGGGAAAAGTTTATTGTACGTCATCTATAGTACGTGGCAATTTTATCTCAACTAGCAAAAAGGGTTAATGGAGGTTAAGCGATGTAGCAGTTTCCATTCATATTAATAAGGATTTGATTGGTTCTAAATAAATGTTAATAGACTCAATTGATTATAATGAGAAGCTATGGACTTAAATGAAAAAATAATTAAGTATTAAGGTTTGTTTTGTATTTTAGCTTAATTCATAATGAGCAGCAACAAATTAGTTTTCCTATGTTACCATAAAAGGGATAAATTGGTTTTCCTATATTGTTTTCGAATTTACTTATTAGTCAACGTAGTGCCGCTGCAAACAGAATTTAGTGGAAGCTTTTTTCATCTCTTTTGCCTATGTAACTGCTGCATGAATATATATTTAAAATTCTTTGTTTGAGACATTTAATTATGATGTTGATTGTGGGAGTTGGCAAGACTAACCAACAAATGTAAACAAATGTAGAGGAAAGGATTGGAACGAACCAACACAATCATGTTCAGGACAGAAGCAACCATTCTTTGGGATTAGATACCCAGCAGGCACACCCATGGCTTGGGTTGTTTTGAAGAAGGTCCTCAGTAGGATTAAGAAACCAGTGTATTTGCTCGACGTTACAGCACTCTCACAGTATCGGAAAGACGCACACCCATCAGCATACGGCGGCATACACAGTGGCACAGACTGTAGCCACTGGTGTCTTCCAGGTCTGCCAGATACCTGGAACCAGCTTTTATATGCAGCACTTTTTAGTTGAACCATTGGAAGCTTAGGACAAAAGCGGTAGGTAGCTAGAATTTGCATGAAAACCATCTTGTTTTCTACCCTAAGGAATTTCTTTTCGTCGATTATTGTGCAAGTGGGCAATAAGAGAAATCATCAGAATTCAATTGTAAATTTTAATTTGTTCCAGCACAAGTTCAAGAAATTTCCTTTGCTAATTCAAAAATCTTATTAGCTTCTACCTTTGTAATCCCTATTGCTTTCTTTTTCTTCAACACATGTAGCACAAGTTCATCCTTCTGTAGGAATATTCTATTGGGAAATCATGCAAAATAATTAAGTAAAATGCAGCCAAGTTTTAAATTTTTTCTGAAATTGAGATCAATGTCTAGACACTAAATGCCGATTTCCTCTAGCTAAGAAAAGGAGGTTTATACTTTCAACTCTAGATATTGCAAAAGTCTACAAGTACCAATGAGTTAGGATTGTTGAAAACCACAAGCTGTCTAAATGCCTAATCTCTAATGAAAATCCACACAAACTAGGGAAAACTCTTTTGGAGAGCGCGGTTTCTAGTGCTAGTTTGAGACTTTCGGTTTTCTTACTTTAAGAGTCTCCGATTGCTTTTCTCAAAGCAGTTGTATGTTATGTACAGTTCTAAGACTCTTATTTATAGGTAAGTACATAAATCCTTACCCTAATAGGATTAACATAATCTTTATGTTTATTTATAAAATGAGCTCAATCTAATTGAACTCTTTCAATTAAATCCTTAGAGTTCAAAAAATCTTTTGCAATTAAGTTCAATTTAATTCCCCACTTAGTCACTGCTATTAGGTTCTTAACATGTTGGTACTTTTATACACAAATTTTGCCTCAAAAATTTAATTAAAAATTCAGAGACAAATTACAATTTATTTCTTAGATGTGGAGTTTATAATTTCTGGTATTCTTTGTAATCAAGAATGTCTTCTGATTAATTTCTTCAATCTTTGCTTCAAGGGTCTTATAACTTGATCTTGAATGAACAATGAACAATTTATGCACTTCGCTTCAAGGATCTTATGACTTAATCTTGAGTAAACAATTTGGGTATTTCCCTTCAAGGGTCTTATGACTTGATCTTGAAAGATTCTTCACACTTCAAGGGTCATGACTTGATCTTTGTTGTCGAATTTGCACACGTAAGTATATGTATCAAACAAGTAATATAGATAGTAAGTCTAGATTATCGTTCCCACAAGGATTTGTTTTGAAAGCTTCACTAAGTACTAAAATTATTAAACTAATTAATCTTATTTAAGTAATTCGAAAATTGAAGAAAAACTAACTAAAACGAAATTAAAATAAACACTAAATTAATCAACAAAAATTAAATATATTGAGAAAGCAATAGATTAAAGACCTAAGATTATAGGTTTATTCAACACTTCATCTGATATCACCTTTTCTTATTATTTACATTCATGGGTGGCTTTACTAACTTAGAATCCAAAGCTATGTACAAGTTCCGTCAAGATGCTTGCACAAATACCTAATTTAGTTGGGTCATTGTATATTTATAGGAATCAGTTAAATAAGGTTCATGAAGCTAGTGTTCCAATTTGGCTGTGTATGACAATTGACGTATGTCTACCCGAATTGCAAATCGGATCACCTAAGTCACGTGAACATACACTATTCAAACCTTAGTCCAATCTAAATTCTCTCTGTCAAATCTCAATTAGATTCACTGATCAGTTAATTGTTGGTCAGACAATCAAAAGTATTAAAAACAGATTTACATAAGCAAAACTATACCTATTCATAGTAAATAAAAGAGAAACAAATATTCAGATTACATGTTGAAATCCACCACAATCTAAGAAAGATAATTAAGCAGATAATAACTAATAAAAACAACATCTAAAGAAATTTAGCTATGAATCCAAGTCAAAGAAAATAAAAGAAACACGAAAGTAGAGAAAGAAACTAAGTATTGAAGCTTTGCAATCTCAATTCTCTCTCAAATTCTCTAGTTTACTTGCTTTGTTCTTGGCTCCAAATTTCTAGAATAGTTGCTTGCTGTCTCTTCCTTTAAACCTATGAAAAAGGTCCTTTAAATAGGCTTTAAGTAACCTAATTTTTAAAATTTTGTCAAATTTTTATTTTTGAAAAATCGCCCTGTGCCGCGGCCATATTTTTTTGGTGCCATAGCACTGATTTTTTGGCGCCACAACACTCTAACCTCGAGACAATGTATGGTGTGCCATTTTAGCTCAACGCCCGACCATGTTTTCCAACACTACAGCCTTGGCTTCCTCGGCACTACAGCCTTGTTTCTCAGCACTGCAGCTTTCCTCCTCCTACTGCCTTGTGCAGAATTGCAACAGTTGAGCATTTTCCAACGTCATTTTCACCTTGATATGATTCAACCTGAGCAAAGTGGTAAACATAAAAGTTTTGTTCCCGTCTCTTAACTTTCCAATGGCTTAAGAATCATATCAATTGAACTTCATAAGTGAAAGATATGCGCCAAATACCAAATCATGTTCAGTTTATGCATACTACTGTAGTACTTCGACTTAGACAAATATTTTGACCACTATCCAATCAGAATTGGGTGTAGTGGTAAACATAAAAGTCATCTTAATGTTCTAATGGACTAAGAATCTCTTCATTTAGAGTTATGCATAGAGAGATATGGTCAAAACACCGAAATATATACAAATAAAGCCATCACTATACTCACACGGATTTTCATCAAATGAGCCTTTTTGATCAAATTTTCTACAAAAGCAATAAGAGAAATCAACAATAACTACTCTTAAAGTAATTTAAAACAAACTAACGTAAAATTCAACTAAAATAATTTAAATTAACTACTCAACATGTAATTAAATTTAAACTAGAAAAACACCTAAAATGCTACAATTCGAACCTAAAATCTTAAAGATCTAGCTACTTAATCTCTCGAAATGTGTCAAAATAACTCTATATAATAGAGTTATCAATCTTGAAAATGATTTAGAGCCCAATAACGACTTTCTTTAGAACTTCTTCACTTGAGACTTGAGATTTTGAAGGATATATTTTGATCCTTATATGGCATGAAGTATGTCAATTCACTTTATAAAAGGACCCTTTAGCTGCCCCTTGTATAGTGAGAGAAGAGTTTTGATTTTTGTCTCTTAAGTTTTGAGAAAGAATTACCAAAAAAAAAAAAAAACATGGGAGCTCTAAGTTAAGAGTTTGCTAACACAAGCTTTGGCTAAGGGATTCATTCACTTTTAATGAAGAGATTTCGACAAATCATTGTATGGATCACCATTAAAGGCAAGAAATTGTGTAATGTTTTGGTAAGTCCTAATTGGTGTACAAGAAGTCACAAACGAAAACCAAGGAGGACTCCACCAAAAGAAAGGCGACATCAAGCTTTCAGGTACATGCTGAAATCCTTTTCTTGTGGTTTCCTAGATTAGTTTCAATTAAAGTGATTCATGGCTTAGGGGATTGAAAATTTTAATATTCCGCTATGCATGATCTACCTTACCATGTTTCAAATCCCCAATCATATCAAAGTCTAGCATATCTAGTAACACTAAATTCGCTTGGGTGTCCTCCTTAATTCAGACCATGCAAGCTCTATTCATAGTCTAGCACAAACACTTTCCTCAAGGGTCTGGTCCTTACTAATCCTTGCTCCTTCTTAAAGCGCTTTATACTTAATTTAGATGCAATATATGGGGAAACAAATGACTGTGTATCACTAAGGTCATGCAATACATGTGCATCAATAGTACAGATGGGTAGAATACTTGTGACAACAACATTGGATGCTTGTATATCTTGTGGGGTCAAAGCATAAACTTAGGCTTGTCCTCGACTAGTGGCACGTTGTGCTCTAGATCCTGATGTTATACCTTGAATGGAATTACCAACACCTTTGTCCTTAGCTCTTTCAACCTCTCTGATAAGTTGTATGTTAATGGGTAGGGTTTCTAAAGATGGTTGAGTGTTTCCACGAGAAGCTCCCTATGGTTGCAAATCATTAAGACAATCTCTCATAATGTTTCTAAGTTAATCCACATGAAAAATAAGAAGGTGTCTCATCATGGCACTGTCCTCGGTGCCTCTTACCATAGATGGTGTTGGGGATTTGAAACATGATAAAATGGATCATACAAAATGAAATATTAAATTTCCAATCCCCAAAGCATGGATCATTTTAATTGAAACCAATCTAGGAAAACCACAAAAGAGGGATTTCGACATATAATTAAAAGTTTGATGTCGCCATTCTTTTGGTGGAGTCTTCTTTAGTTTTTATTTATGACTTATTGTATACCAATTAGGCTTGTCAAACCATAGTAGCATGATTGTCTTGCCTCAAATGGTCATCCACATAATGATTTGTTGAAATCTCTTGATTAAGAGTGAGTGAATCCCTCAACCAAAGCTTATGCTAGCAAACTCTCAACTTAGAGCTCCTTTTTGTTTTTATATTTTTTGTAATTCTTTCTCAAAACTTAAAAGAAAAAAAATATCAGAACTCTTCTCACTTTATACAAGGGGCAACTAAAGGCTTCTTTTATAGAGTGAATTGACATCATGCCCTACAAGAATGTAATACCCCGTACTTTGATATGGTAGCTAATAAAGCTTATCAGATGCTAATTGAAGTTAATTAGAATGTTTAAAAGTGATCAGAGATGAAAGGAATAGTTTGGAGAAAAATATTCTGCATGTGAAGAAATAACAATTGAATAATAATATTTTTATTGAGGATGAATGTGAAACCTTGACCTTCATAGACGTGTGGCGGAGGTAGACACAATGACACAGATTAGGGGTAGTTCTGTCATTTCCTTGGTGAGCTCATAGAAGTGAGTTTTTCTAATACAATTAAGGTCTAAGTAGGCCTAAGGAATAAATGAATGACGTATATAATAATGAAATAAATAAAAAAAATAAAAATAATGATAATTTCCACAATAAGGGCAAAATGGTCATTTTAGACCTCGAGTCTAAATTTTTAAGTTTTCGTGAACTCAAGTACCCCCAGTTTATTATGGACTTTTTCTCAGTGTTAAAGAGTAAAAAGTTGAACCAAAGGAAAGAAAGAAGGTAAAGTCAACTATGCAATTGCATATTTGTAAATAAGTGGAACTTTAGTCAACTATAGGATAAATATCTAATTTTTTCCAGCACTTTCTCCTCACTTCCAGTGATTTCTTCTTCATCTTCCCATTTCTAAAGTGGGGGATCGTGTTTTTTTGAAGGTCTCACCAATAAAAGGTGTAATGAGGTTCAGCAAGAAAGGAAAATTAAGTCCTCGGTATGTATGCCCTTTTAAGATCTTAGAAAAGATTGGAGTAGTAGCATACCAGTTGGCACTACCATCAGACCTCTCGAACAACCATCCGGTGTTTCATGTGTCCATGCTTAGGAAGTATAACCCAGATCCATCTTATGTAATACTGTATTAAACCATTCAGTTGAGAGATAACTTAACCTATGAAGAGCAACCGATGGTTATCCTTGTAGACAAGTCAAAAAGCTCCGTTCAAAGGATGTAGCCTTAGTGAAAGTGTTATGGCAAAACCACACTAGTGAAGAGGTAACGTGGGAAGTTGAAGAGAAGATGTGAACAAAGTATCTGCACCTCTTTAATACGTAGAGGTACGCTACCTTATAATTAGATTTAAATTCAGGGATCGAATTTCTTTTAGTGGGGGAGAATGTAAAACCTAGACCTTCAGAGACGTGTAGCTGAGGTAGACACGATGACGTGGGTTAAAGGTAGTTTTGTCATTTCATTAGTGAGCTACTAGAAGTGAGTTTTTCTAATATTATTAAGGTCTAAGTAGACCTAAAGAATAAATGAATGATGCATATAATAATGAACTAAACGAAGAAAAGTGAAATAATGATGATTTCCACAATAAGGGCAAAATGGTCATTTTAGACCTCGAGTCTAAATTTTTAAGTTTTCTTAAACTCGGGTACCCCTAGTCTATTATGGACCTTTTCTTCGTATCAAAAGAGTAAAAAGTTTGAGCCAAAGGGAAGAAGAAGGCAAAGTCAACTATGAAATGGCATATTTGTAAATAAATGGAGCTTTAGTCAACCCAAGTATAAATATCTCATTTTTCTAGCACCTTCTCCTCACTCCCAGCAACTTCTTCTTCTTCCTTCCATCTCTTTTTCCCATTTCACATCTTTCATTTTCCATGGAAGCCTCCTTTGAAACCTCCATGATTTTCTCATGGTAACCCCAAACCTTATGTTTTTATATGCCTTGTCATAGGATTTTTCATACTCTTTCACTTTTACAACTCAAGGACCCTCAAAAGTCTTTGCTCAATACTTTCTCTCACTAGTTGGACATTTTAGACAGAGAAAGAGAGGTTTTCCAAATAGCTTGAAGAAAACTCTTGAAAAGGAATTCAACTACAAAACCACCAAGGTGAGTTGTGAGTTAGGTTTGATTTTAAGTTGTTGATGATGGCCAATAATTAGAGTTGTGGGTTGTTTTATTGTTGAGGGTTGTTTACTTATTCTTAGTGTGACTAGAGTAGTGTAAACTAATGACTAGTCAAATGGTAATTGGAAGCTAGTTAGAAATGACTAGCAAAACTTGATTTAGGAAAATAGCTTTTGGAATAATAATATTCATGTCAATTGAGTTGGTTTGATGCTATTATGTGTGATAGGCTTCAACGAGACCTCGCATCTCCACTTGGAGCATTAGTGGAAGTTAGAACCGATTAAAGAATCAACAAAGACATGTGAGTGAACTTGCATTAAAATGTTTTGGAATAAATGATTATATGCTTGATTGAGCCACTTAAAATATTTCATTAATTTTTCTTTAAAATTTGTATTGGAACAAGCCCTTAATGAACTTATGTGCTTCTACATTATGTTGATGTGTGTGTTATGCATTGAATAGCATTATTGAGTTATAATTGTAACTGTGCGTGTGCGATGTGGGAGTGCACATGACGGTGATAGTGGTGTGCTGTGTGAGTGCACACACTAATGATATATGCCATGTGCGTGATAGTGGTGTGCTGTGTGAGTGTACACACTGATGATATATGCCATGTGCGATGTGGGAGTACACATGATGATATTGCCTTGTGCGGTGTGGGAGTGCACAGGATGATTCTAGCTTTGTGAGGTGTGGAAGTGCACATGAGCTGGTGAGATGGGAGTTGTATACATGTATACACATACATAGAGAGGTTAGGGAAAGTATTATGTGTTTGCATTGAATATTGAATGTTAATATTTGACAAATGCTTTTCAATTGATTTTCACTACAGTAAAAAAAAAAGAAGGTTTTCATTGTGACAAAAAATTCTTTTAATTTCATTGCCTTGTTTCTCACTGCAGCGAAATTCATTCTCATTACAGCGAGAAAATCTTGGGTGTTGGGGGCCTGACTAGCCCAAATTTTCGGTGTTGGGGGCTTGACTAGCCCAGATTTTCGCTGCAGCGAAATTTATTCTCGCTGTAGCGAAATTTATTCTCGTTGTAGCGTGAAACTCTTGGGTTGTTGGTACAAAATTTGCCTTGAAGTTCGCTGCAGCGAGAATCCCTTTCCGCTGCAACGAGATTCGCTCTGCTATGCTTGCCTTGCTTGAACTTCCTAAATGTTGTAAAATGAGTTGAAAAATAGCACGGCATCTAGTTTTGTTCATAAAATACATAATTGCATTATTGTTAAACAAGTGCATCATGTTTTCGAAAAGCTTTTTGTATCGTTTGCTTGTTCCCTTCCTATGTTCACTCACTAGGTTTATACTCACTCTTTTCAACTCTATGTTTTTTAGATTCAGAGGTAGTTGGCACCTAGATTGAGGTGTCTACTGAAACTCACCTTTTGGTAGGTATCATAGCGTTCAGTAGCTGTACCTTTACCCAAGGTCACTCCGCTGGAAGCCAATGAGTCTTTTTGCTTGTGTGTACGTACATGTGATGTAAATCACTAAGATACATGTCGTAAACCATATATGTTTATTTTGATTAACGTTGCCACTATGAGTTGGTAATGGATGACATTATTTTGGATAATATAAATTAAGTAGTTGACTGCCATGTTATATTGTTGAAATAATCGTACTTGAGAATGATGAAATATGACATTTAAAGTGAAGGATAGAATGATAAACAGGATCATATAAACAGGCTTGCTTGGGCTTAGTGGGCTATGCCCATTGGGCCCATGCGTCGGTTATGGCTCGAGAATTGGGCTATGACAGCTACATAGGCCCCTAATTCATTAGAAACCTACCTATTCTTATGATGTATAAATGGCTAAGCAATTGATGCTTGGTTGCATATAGGTTTGGAGGTGCGCCTGTTGCACACATCATGTTTAGAAGAGACGGTAATCCCAATAACCCTCACAGTACTAGCAAGGGATTACTAGATTCCACTACTAGGAGCCAATAGCGCCCTGATCTAGGGAGTCAGGACAGTGGCCAGTCCCAGATTCTTTTTGGATGAATCCCATCGGATTTGGAAAATTGTTTTGTAGTGGGGAAAGTCTCAAAAGTAGTGAAAGTCTTGAAAGTGAGGACAGTTCTGATATTCGGGAGGGTGTGAACAAATTACTTAAGGAATGGTATAAGGAAAAGAAGAAAGAGGCAATTGCAAAGGGAGATATTCGTCCTAGGAAGGTATCTGCTGTCTAACACTTTCCTCTTGGATGTGGAAGAGGTGCTGCACCTGTGAGTAGGGAGGACTGCATAAGAATACAACAAGCTTGGATTAAGGATAAAATGGGAAAATCTCAAGAGATAGAAGAGGACCCGGAAGAGGATCCGTCGATGTGTTGGGATTAAGGCAATGATGATCCTAATGACACTTAATATTTTTGTTAAACTTCGTATTACTTTGAGTATGGGTAAATGCGGTGTAAATTAAGTAGTAGTAGTTATCTGTACAAGGGATTTGAAAGTTTGGCTTGTATTTTATATGACTCGAGTAGGGTATGAAGTAGTTGTTCAAATGACTTGGGGCGTGTCGAAATTTTCACGTATGACGGATGTAGATTAGCACCATGACGATTAAGGAAAGATACACACCCTAGTGGTGTGATTGGTTGCCTTAGGAAATTATTGAAGGTTGTCGTAGAAAGTCATTAACGATTTAAGCAACTGATGATAAATATGTTTGGCAGTACTATGAAATGGTTACCGATAAATGTGATGGACTTTTGAGTGGTAACCCTAGTCTTTAGTAAGATATAAAATGCCGTTTGAATTGATAGTGTTTATTGGAAATTATCATTTATCATGGTCTGTGGGTTTTGGCTTGATTTCGAATATGAAAATGAATAAATAAAGTCCTAGTTTAATGTTGACTTTTGAGTAAACACATTGAACTAGGGGATTATGTTATAATAAGAGCGTTCAATGTGTCGTAAGTGCATGGGATATCATGAGATAGCATGGTAAGGCCAACAATCAATCGTAGGATTATGAATCTGGAAATCTTAATTACGGTTACAATTTTGAAAGGATGTGGGAGAAATCCATGAGATTATAGTTGATACTTTGAATGGTTAACGTGCTTAATGTCGACGATTGTAACCTTAAGTATTGAGGGAATTGTAAACCGATATTCCTGTGGATGAGAAATGTTAAGGGTTATATGCTGGATAAACAGGAAAAGGGTTAAAAAGATAAGTCGTTGGTCTAGTGTCTGTAGTGTGTAGGTAGGTCCTAAAGAGTTGTGCAATGCAAAAAAGAAGAAAAAGGCATGTAAGTCTTTTAATTGTTTCTTTTGAAGTACGATTGATGGTAAGAATGGAGGCACATGGTGCCATGACATTATAAAATGATAATTTGGCACAAATACAGACCATTGGAGGTGAATGATGGAACTTGAGAAAGATGTATTCTTGATTAGTACGATTGTGAGTATAAGGTGTGGAAAAAATGAACTATTTTCATGGTCATTTGTATTGAAATGTCAATAAACTATTTGAGTTACAAGACAAGAAAGACAATTAATTATGGATGATAAGAATTGAGGATGCCATAAATAGTGAATAATTGTGTGTGTGGTGTTATATATATTGTGAAGTCATTACACAATATGGAAAGGATGCCCTAAGGTGGGACTTAATGATTGATGATAAGTGTTAAAGGATAAAACGAGTTAAAAGTATTGACTTGGCCTAGTACATATGATAAGCAAAGAGAAGATACACATGCTTATGGGAATTGTGATATATGCCTAGAGGAGAAACCAGATGGTTGAGGATGATCGATGTAGTGACCTTGAATGCAGACAAATAGCTTTGATGAGGAAATTTTCAGTAGTCACAGGGCCACAGCGTTGACTGCCCAGCGTTGCAATGCTAAGAACATTCCATGGCTAAAAAGCACGAGTGAATTGCAAGTGGTATGATGATACGTTTACAAGCCGAATTATGTTCATTACTCTTGATGTTTTGTTATTTGGAGTTTTAAGTGTGTTGGAAAAGTGTTTATATGAGGGAATTGAAAGGTTTCTTTAGTGCCTTATATAGTGGCATGTAAGAGAAAGAGAAGTTAAAGAGTTCTTGAGATGGCCACATTGAGGTAAGTTACCTTGTGATGCGTTGAGATGGACAATATGTTGACTAAGTCAAATCCTAAGAAATAAAGGAGACAAGAGATTAAGCCTTATTAAAGGTTGATGAGGAAGTGAATGAAAAGTTAGATGAATGTATGAGACATTGACAAGGGAAATCAATACCAAGTGATGAAATTGTGAATAAAGGATTACAAGAGTGGCATAGCAAATGAGTTAATATAAAGTATGGCTATGAGGATTTACAAGTCTTGTCTTGACTTAGTTGAATGAAGAGGATTAGTAACAACACAAGGCCAATTATGTGGCATGCTAGAAACCCATGAAGATAAATTGAAGTATGAATAGATGAGCATGCATTTAGATAACTTGGTGAATAAGTGCATGCCTTTTTGGATTGATATGCTCAGAATGTTAAAGAGCAAAAAAGTGATTAAGTGTTTTGGGAATGCATGAACATCCTTGAGAAGGAATTACCAATCATACACGGCAAGTATAATATGTGGGATTTTGAAACTTGCTAAGAAGCCTAACAACTAAACCACGGGTTATGTGATCACATGCGGTGAGGTATAAGTTTAAGGTGGTTATCTACAAGGAAATATTCAAGAGGTATCTTGCTATGAATCTTGTGAAAACAAGTTTTAAGTCATGTTGTTACAAAAGAGAAGTCGTAAGCTGAAAGTGATACTCACATTGACATTGAAAGGTACTTGAGAAGAACTTTGTTTTTAGTCTTGAAATTTCAAGTACATATAGTCAATGGGCTAAGGGAGAATGATGTTATATTAGTATGAGAGAATAGTACAAAGGATGGTTGAAGGTAACCTTGATAATGAAGTTGGATAATGAAAACCTCCTAATGTATTATGGAAATTGGAATTCGAAAATGCATGCGGCATGCATGATTCGAATGAGTCTAAGTCTTAAGTGACTAGTTAATATCGAAATGCAATAAGGATATAACGTATATGTTAGAGGCATGAAAGATAATTGAGAAATAAGGATGACTTTTAGGGATTGTGGTATTGAATAAGATGCAATGATCAAGTAAAGATGAATCTTTGAAGGATCAATGAGATTATAAAGCATGTACACATACTGGATTGCAATTTAATGAAAATGACGTTTAGTAGTGAGATGTGATTAATGACATTATGATGCAAGGATATAGAGTACAATGAAACTTAAGCATAAATTAGAAATGATAAGAAAAGAGTATAAGCATGTAAATGATGTGAGGTTATGCATAAGCATAAGGAGAAGTCATATGGATTACGTAAGAGATAACTTGGGGTAAGACGCAAGTTGAATGGTAATTTAAACAACTGAAAAAAGGCAATCTAAAATTGATTGTATCCCAATGTTCGTAGTTGAATATGAGAATGTTGACACACACTATGAGGATTATTATATTGAATCTTGGTTATAGATGAAAATGAATAAAGGGAAATTTAGTCCAGAGGCACTTGAATACAACGATTCCCACACATAATAAGGAATGTTGATACTTAAATGTGCATGTACATATGTATGTATGGAGTTAGTGATATGCCCAACTAAAGTGAAGAATTGTTCTTAGTGATTCGAGATTTGAACTCAGTATAATTGATGAGTTGTATAGATAGTACAACGATAAGAAATCCCATAAAAAATTGAGCTATGTTGATATAAGAAATTTTGGACAAATAGTCAAAAAAATGATATCAAGGAAATGTAATCTATAGTGTGGTTAAGCCATACAAGATGAACCAACATGATTAAAAAGATTAAAGTTGCATAAATGCAAGATAAACATGATGTATGTGGGAATAATTGAAGGCATTAACCTCCCTCCCAACGTTGAGAATATGTACCGAAATGAATATGACATGTTTATAATGCTGTAAGCTATGTAATAATGCATGGGGATAAGATGAATGAATGAATGTCGAGAAGTTCGACAAAGAATGAGGTAATAAGATGGTGATTAGGTATACATAAGTAAATATAAAATGTGATTGAAATTGATATGATTGAGATAGAGTTATGGTTCAAATTCAATGATGGTGATAAAGGCATACTTGACGTTTTAATATAAGAGATAATGTTTGTGAAGGTTACCACCGATTTGATTCTAAAAGATGATAATAGACATAAGTGAAGTATTCTAGTTGAACTAGAGGTAAACGAGGTGAATAACTCAAAATTCCTTATAAAGGGAGGAATGGAGTAAGATCATAGAGTAAGATTGATAACCTGACACTGACGTGAATTCGAGGATGAATTCTATTTAAGTGATTGAGACTGTAATACCCTGTACTTTGATATGGTGGCTATTAAAGCTTATCGGATGCCAATTGATGTTAATTAGAATATTTAAAAGTGATGAAAGGTGAAAGGAATAGTTTAGAGAAAAATATTCCACACACGAAGAAATAACAATTGAATAATAATATTTTTATTGAGGATGAATGTGAAATCTTGACCTTCATAGACGTGTGGCGGAGGTAGACACGATGACGCAGATTAGGGATAGTTTTGTCATTTCCTTGGTGAGCTCTTAGAAGTGAGTTTTTCTAATACAATTAAGGTCTAAGTAGGCCTAAGGAATAAATGAATGAGGTATATAATAATGAAATAAACGAAGAAAATAAAAATAATGATAATTTCCATGTAAGGGTAAAATGGTCATTTTGGACATCGAGTCTAAATTTTTAAGTTTTTATGAACTTGAGTACCCTCAGTTTATTATGGACCTTTTCTCAGTGTTGAAAGAGTAAAAAGTTGAACCAAAGGAAAGAAATAAGTTAAAGTGAACTATGAAATGGCATCTTTGTAAATAAGTGGAACTTTAGTCAATTATAGGATAAATATCTAATTTTTTCTAGCCCTTTCTCCTCATTTCTAGCAGTTTCTTCTTCTTCTTCCCATTTCTCCTCCCCATTTTTTGTTTTCCATCTTTCATGGAAGCCTCCCTTGAAACCTCCATGATTTTCTCATGGTAACCCCAAACTTTATGTTTTTATACACTTATTCATAGGATTTTTCATGCTCTTTCACTTCTACACCTCAAGGGCCCTCAATTGTCTTTCCTCAGCACTTTCTCTCACTAGTTGGACATTTTAGAGAGAAAAAGACTTTTCATAATAGCTTGAAGAAAATTCTTGAAAAAGAATTCAACTACAAAACCACCAAGGTGAGTAGTGAGTTAGGTTTGATTTTTAGTTGTTGATGATGGCTAATAATTAGTGTGGTGGGCTGTTTTATTGATGAGGGTTGTTTATTTATTCCTAGTGTGACTAGAATAGCACAAATAAATGACTAGTTAAATGGTAATTGGAAACTAGTTAGGAATAGCTAGTAAAGTTTGATTTAGAAAATAGCTTTTGGAATAATATTCATGTCAATTGAGTTGGTTGTGATGCTATTGTGTGTGATAGGTTCCAACGAGACCCTACATCTCCACTTGGAGCATTAGTGGAAGTTGGAGTCGATTAAAGAATCAACAAAGGCAAGTGAGTGAACTTGCATTAAAATGTTTTGGGATAAATGAATATATGTTTGATTGAATCACTTGAAATGTTTTATTGGTTTTTTTTTAAAATATGCATGGAAACAAGTCCTTGATGAAACATTTTTATGTTGTGAAATATGTAATGTGATAAATTCATGCGTTTCTATATTATGTTGATGTGTATGTTATGCATTGAATGGCACTATTGTGCGACAATTGCAACCGTACATGTGCGGTGTGGGAGTGCACATGACGGTGATGGTGTTGTGCGGTGTGGGAGTGCACACGCTAATGATATATGCCATGTGCGGTGTGGGAGTGCACATGATGATTTTAGCTATGTGCGGTGTAGGAGTGCACATGAGCTGTTGAGCCGGTGGTGGTATACATGTTTATATATATATACATATATTATAGAGAGGTTAAGGAAATAAAATGTGATTGTATTGAATATGGAATGTTGAAATTTGACAAATGCTTTCTAATTGATTTTTGTTGCAGCAAAAATGGATTTTCATTGTGACAAGAATTCTTCTAACTTAATAGCCCTGGTTTTTGCTACAGCGAAAATGCATTCTCGCTGTAGTTAGAAACTCTCGGGTGCTTGGGGGATTGACACAGCTTTGGTTTTTGCTGCAGCAAAATTGCATTCTCGCTGCAGAGAGAAACTTTTGGGTGGTTGGGTAAAATGCTTGTCTGGGTTTTCGCTGCAGCGAAATTCTATTCTCGCTGTAGCGAGAAACTCTCAGGTGGTGGTTTAAAACTTTTGCCATGAATTTCACTGTAGCGAAATTCCATTCTCACTGCAGCAAGAATGCCTTTTCGCTGCAGTGAGATTTCCTTTGCCATGCTTGCCTTGCATGGATTCTAGTGTAGTTTTCACCCTTTTCAACTTCATGGTTGACCATGGATCCTTCAACACTAAGGGATGAAATAATTAAAGTTTGAAATAAGAGGTTTTAGCAAGAAATTAAACTAAATTACATTGTTTTTAACATAAGTGCATCATGATTTCTACACTTTCCTTATCATTTGCTTGTTCCCTTTTTATGTTCACTCACTGAATTTATACTCACTCTTTTTAACTTCATGTTTTCAGATTTGGAGGTAGTTGGGACCTAGATTGAAGTTTCCATTTGTATTCGCCATTTGGTAGGTACCATGGCATCCTGTAGCGGCACCTATGCCCAGAGTCACTTCACTGATAGTTAGGGTCTCTTGCATGTGTATATAGTTACTTAAATGAAAATTATGAGATTGTTGTGCACTCTGTATGTTGATTGATTAACCATGTCGTTTAGGGTTGATGAATGATAACCTTATTTTGGGAATGTTATATACATATATATATATATATATATATATATATATATACTTGGTTCTCACGGTCTAATTTCGAAAGAACATTCATTAGAAATTATGAGTATTAGATCTTAAAGAAATAGAGGCTTGCTTGGGCCTGGTGGGCTATGCCTATTGGGCCCTTGCGTCGATCATGGCATGTGAATTGGGCTGTGACAAAGAATTAGAAGATGTCTTAGGTTAATTGAGCCTAAAAGGACTTTTGTTTAATTATATAAGTATAATTAACTTTCAGACCTATGTGTGACTTGGCTCAAAATAATTAAAACACATAAATCAAGTTCAAAAGAAAGCCAAAAGGAATAATCCATGCTAAGCTGATATCCCTAGCCCAACCAATAGAAATCATAAATCCCATGCTATACGGATTTTGTCGATTTCTCCTTTACGTTATACTCCATCAAATCACATTTGATTTCACCCAATACTTAATCGGATTAAGCTTCTACAAAATCAATTAGATCACATCTAATGGAAATCAAATCAATTTCAACAATTCACCTTATGTGTGTGACCTGTTTGGTTTCTAATTATGTTGGCAATGATTATAATTGTAATCATAAATTGTATTTAGAATTAGATTAATCAAATCTCTATTTAATTAATCCTCAATTCTCTAATTGATTAATCTATACTCATAGACCAAGATTGGTGTCTAACAACACATCATGGCCCTCAATTATTAGAAAGGTGAATGTGGTTTGACCAACTTATTTTGTGCATAGGTTATTTGTGTAATTTAATCCCATCATCATGTATCTCGAAATGAGTAAAGAGCATGGTGTAGTGTCTACTGACGGAGTTGGATCTAAGTGCATTGATGTGTTTGTGTAAAGCATGGATTTCAAAAATTTTCTTTTATAAAGGTAGCAAGAAATCTAATTATAGAAGTGGAAGAATACATCATTCATATTGCAACTAACATAATCACATCCTAAAAAAAGAAGAATCTATTAAAGTAAGATAAACGTTCCTTTTATTTCAAGATTCTTATTTTCAAACACCTAATGAATTATAGTAAATTCACCACCACACTAACGATTGATTTCTCAACTAAACAAACTTACCACTTATTCTTCAAGAATGCTTTCAACTTAAACCTTGAGTGGACACAGTGTGAAATAGACTATAAGATGACAATTGATATGGTCTCTTTTTTCTTTCTAAAAATTAATGGCTATTTTTCTTGCAAGAAATTAGCCAAGAATGGGAGAAAGGAAAAAAGGTGCAGCAAAGTTAGGAGGAGAAGAGGAGAAGTGGCGACATAAGCTTTTTCAAGAGAGATATGTTCCATATTTTCTTCCAATCTCTTTTCCTTTTATTAACATTCTTGCCTCAAAGTTTTAATCAAGATCAAATAGCTTTGAATCAATCTTGACCATCCATTTAGAGTTACGGATGAATCACATATGCTCCATAATTATCAAAATTAAAATAAAGAATAGATAATTTAATTTTTTAATTATAATTTAGAGTTCTTAATAAAATAAAACTCTTTGTTGAATAATAACTCTTATTTTATTATTATCCATCTTTATTTAAAAATAATAACAATAAATAAAAGAGTCCTATCAAACATGGAGTGTCATTTTATCAACATGGATGTCCATATTCATTTTGCAAGAATCCTCTTAGCATTATCTTAATTTAAGACAACTTTCTTGTATTTAATTAAGACAAAAGATGTTATCTTGTCTAATATTGAGACAACCATGTTTTCTTGTTTAGATTAAGACATAACATATATATATTTTTTGTCTAAATTAAGACTAACATGTTTTGTTGTCTAGATTAAGACAAAACATATTTTTCTTGTCTAAATTAAGACAAACAAGTTTTCTTGTCTAAATTAAGACAAACATGTTTTCGTATCCAAATCAAGACAAAACATGTTTTCTTGTCTAAGTTAAGATAAAACATGTTTTCTTGTCAAAATTAAGACAAAACGTGTTTTCTTGTCTAAAAGAAAACAAACATGTTTTCTTGTCTAAATTAAAACAAAACATGTTTTCTTGTTTAAATTAAGACAAACATGTCTTCTAGTCTAAGTTAAGACAAAACATGTTTTCTTATCTAAATTAAGACAAAACATGTTTTATTGTCTAAATTAAGACAAACATATAAAAGTTACCATTTTTATACACAAATTTAATTAATCAAATAAAACATGCATTCCAACTTAAACAAGTTGAATTCTATGAAGCTAAGTGGGGAATCTATTTGAACATAGATATTTCAAGCTCCAATAAACTTAGAATTATTCTTAATTTCATTAAGATAATTCAAGCTTATTAATCATGGAATCACTCCACCATAGATTCATGGTTGCACTCTTGGATTAACTATAATTATGAGAAATGATTCAATACTTGATATTCATTATTAGTTGTCTAATTGTAAACCTTATATTGTGAACCTTCATAGCCATCCAATGACAAAAGGTGAAATTATTGTTTTACTCTTTATGCCAATTTTGTGCCATAGTCTCAGATTTCATCCAATTAGTGATCCAATACTCTAGATCTAATCTTTTGAGTATCTAGATGCAATGAGTAGCTAATTCATCAATTCACTAGGCCCAGATTAATCACCAATCTTTCTGAAATCACTAGAAGTGATGTTAATGTTATGAACTCCACCATTTGGATATATGTTCTTGGATGTTCACCTCAATTACAATCCCAACATACGGAGTCTAGATCAACACTTTATGATGATCATGCCCATGGTATATCAAAATGATAAAGAGATAAAACATGAGTCCACTATCTTTCAAGATTCGATTTTACTATAAGCAAATACATAACTGTGAGATCAAGATTTGAGTAACAGTTAAACTTAAATTTGATTCTCACGTGATTCTAGCTCATGTTATAGTGTCATTACTCAAAGTCTATCGTTTCGATGATTTGAGACTTATCATTCCCTTAAAGTGAATCACATTTGTTTCGTTGGAAGTAATCTGGACACTATAGCCTTAACACAATAAAATGACCAACTTTATTATATGGTTGTGAACAATTTTTAGATTCAATTAAAATATATGTCTCCTATGTATGACTCTTCATGCAAATGTATTTCAATATCTCAATAGAATCATGGTACCTTAATAACTAGATAATGAATGCTTACTTAAAACAAACTCTTTGTCTTATTATTAAAATGTACTTTCATTACAAATAAAATAAATGAAATTAAACATAAGAACATACTTGCTTTCCAAGGCACCATATTTTTAAATTCCTAATAGTCTCCCTCTTGCCCTGAAGCAAGTATGACATATCCCTCATTCCAAGACCTTTTAAGTGACCATCAAAACTCTTTTGTGTTAGAGTTTTTGTGAATGGATCAGTAAGGTTTTACTCTATTGGAATTTTCTTCACAAGTACTTCTCTATGTTGTATGATCTCTCGAATAAGATAATACTTCCTCTCAATATGTTTTGCTGCTTTGTGATTCTGTAGTTCTTTTGAGTTAGCTACTACTTCACTGTTATCACAATATATTGTAATGGGTTTGTCCACATCTGGAATTATTTTAAGGTCCATAAGGAACTTATGGAGCCATATAGCTTCCTTTGCTGCTTCATAAGCCGCAACATACTTTGCCTCCATAGTAGAGTTTTCAATACAAAATTGCTTTACACTCCTCCAAACTATGGCTCTTTCGCTTATGGTGACAACAGATCTTGATGTTGATTTCCTAGAATCAATATTAGATTGAAAATCTAAATCAGTGTACATTGTTTCTACAAGGTCACTTCTAGAATATACAAGCATGTAATTCTTTGTTCTATGAAGATATTTAAAAATGCACTTAACTGCAATCTAGTGCTCCATGCTTAGGTTTGACTGAAATCTACTAACCAATCTAATTGCATAATAGATATATGTTGTAGTGCACATCATAACATACATGAGACTTCTAACAATAGATGCATATGGAATCCATCTCATGTTTTCAACATCATTTGGAGTTTTAGGTGCATCTCTTTAGAAAGTTTTATTCCATGTCTAAATGGCATAAAACCCTTCTTGGAATCTTGCATAGCAAACTTGGCCAAAATCTTGTTTATGTAGGATGCTTGAGATAATGTTATTGCTTGTTCTTACGATCCCTTATAAGTTTGATCCCTATAACATAGCTAGCTTCTCCTAAATCCTTCATATTGAATTGTTGGTTCAACCAACCTTTAACTGTTGATAACATTCCTATATCATTATTAAGGAGTAGAATGGAATCAACATACAGGACCAAGAAAGCAATCTTTTTATCTTGTATCCTTTTATAGACACAGGGTTCGTCAACATTTTATAGGAAACCATATGATTTAATAGCAGTATCAAATCTTATGTTTCAAGACCTAGATGATTGCTTAAGTCCATAAATAGACCTATGCAATTCATAGACTTCATGCTCGTGGGCCTTTTTAATGAAATATTTTGGTTGAGCCATATAAATATGCTCTTCGAGATCCCCATTTAAAAATGCGATCTTGACATTCATTTGCCATATCTCATAATCAAGTTGTGTAGCTATGGATAAGAGGATCTTGATGGATTTAAGCATAACAACCGATAAGAAGGTTTTCTTATTGTCAATCCCTTTTCTATGGGTAAAACCCTTGGCCACTAGTCTAGCCTTGAAGGTCTCCACCTTCCCATCACTTCCTCTTTTTCTCTTGTAAATTTATTTGTAGCCTATGGGTTTTATCCCTTTAAGAGGATTTATTAAAGTTCAAACTTTGTTGGGATCAATGGAGTCCAACTCAGATTTTATTGCCTTATGCCATTTTTCATCATTTACATCGTTAATAGCTTCCTTAAATGTAATATGGTTAGATTTATGTTCATTTGAGAGTGCAATCATGTTTTCTCCTAGACCCATGTATCTATCTGGTTGTTTCACAACCCTCCCACTACGTTGAGGCACCACTATTTGATGTCCAAGTTGTGTTTTTATTTCAGCCCTTGAATCAAACTGTGTTACGACATCTACTGAATTAACTCTTAAATCTAAAGGATTAGATAATTCTTCTAAGACATTTTTACTTCTAGGTTTGTTTTTTCTCACAAACTCTTCTTCTAGGAAAGTGGCATACGCATTATAGAAGTAATAACCACTTGTTGCCTTTGGATACCTTACAAACAAGCATAGCTTAGTTTTGGGTTCCATTTTTGTGGACTCAAGCTTTAACACATACGCAGGAGACCCTTAAGTTCGTAGATGACGTACAGATGATTTACGCCCTGTCCACAACTCTTTTAGTGTCTTTGGCACAGCCTTAGATGCAGCAATGTTTAGCAAGTACTCAACAGTTTGCATACAATATCCCAAGAACGAGATTGGAAGGTTAGCATAGGGCATTATTGATCTAACCATTTCTAAAAGAGTCCTATTTTTTCGTTCAGCTACACCATTATGTTCATGTGTTTTCAATGCTGACAAATTGAAAATTATCCCATTGTTAGTGAGATATTTCTGAAATTCGTTTGATAAATACTCACTACCGATCTAATTGAAGGTGTTTCAATGGCTTGCCTAGTTGCTTTTCAACTTTGGCTTTGAATTCTTAGAACTTCTCAAAGGATTCATGTCACTACCTGATTTTCGAGCCGTGACCGGTGCATGGACCCAATAGGCATAGCCTACCAAGCTCAAGCAAGCTTACTTATATAATCCTGCTCATCATTCCATTAACTATTCTTAAATTCACCTTTCATACTTCCAATCTATAAGAACTTAATTAATATGCTATAGCAATCAAAACTACATTTCACATTAACCCAAATAATGTTAACCATTGCCACTCATGGTGGCTTACCAATCAAAATATACTTATATGCTCTAAGGCTTGCATTTTAGTTCTTTACATCACACGTACGTATTTACAAACAAAATGATTTTAGGCCTCCAGTGGAATGACCAAGGTGAAGGGACAGCTACTGAATGCCAACATACCTACCAAAGAGACGAAACTATGTGGACACCCCAGCCTAGGTTCCAACTGCCTCCTAATCTGAAAACATGAAGTTGAAAACAATGAGTACAAACTTAGTGAGTGAACATAAGAAAGGAACAAGCAACGATAAGGAAAGTTGATAATCATGATGCATTTATTTGAAAACAATGCAACTTAGTTCAAGTTCTTATTAAAATCCCTCCATTTAACCCTGGGTTGTAAAATCATTTAATGATGAAGGAACCATGTTCAGCATAAAATTGGAAAGAGAGGAAATTTCCAGCAATCATCCAAGCAAGGCAACATAAACAGCATGTTTCTTGCTACAATAAAATCAATTTGCAAGTCAATGGGAAATTTTAAAGATTCATCATACCATACAATCACATATTATAATCATGATCTTTTAATTGCATATACATATACTTAAGCATATACCAATTCGTATACCACCCCATCTCACCCAGCTCATGTGCATCCTCCCACATAGTGCATAGTTAATGCCATCGTGTGCATCCCCTCACATCGTGCGCACGGGCAGTATCACCATCCATCTCCCTCGCATCCTCCCACATAGTGCATAGTTAATGCCATCATGTGCATCCCCTCACATCGTGCGCACGGGCAGTATCACCGTCCATCTCCCTCACCACCATCATCACCGGCAAGTGCACACTCACCTCGCACATGCATGGTTGCATTTGTCACACAATGGTACCATTTATGACATAGTATATATATATATATATATATATATATATCAACATTATACAAAAACATATGAATTCATCTCAGAATTTATTTCATAACATAAAAACATTTCATAAGGGCTTGTTCCCATGCAAGTTTTGAAGAAAGAACCAAGTAAAACGTTTTAAGGGATTCAATCAACACATATGTGTATATCCCAAAACCTTTTAATGCAAGTTCACTCACTGGTACTTATTGAACCTTTAATCGACTTTAACTTCCCTAATGGTCCAAATGGGGCTGAGAGGCCTTGTTGGAACCTATCACGCACAAAAACATCATAGCCAATCCCATTTACATTAATATCACTCCAAAAGCTGTTTCCCAATTCAAGCTTCAATAGCCCTTCCTATCTACCTGCCAATTACCATATGATTGGCTATTCCATTTCTCTACTTTAGTAACACTAGAAATAGATAAACAATTTCAGCAAATAACACAACTCATAACTCTAATTACTAGCCATCATCAATAACATAAAACTAATCCTAATTCATCACTCACCTTGGTGGATGGTAATGAAAGTTCTTCCCAAGAGTCCTCAAGTTATCATGAAACCTCTCTTTCTCTCTCTACAAAGTTCAACTGGTGAGAGAAAGTATTGAAGAAAGACTTTTAAGAGTTGTTTAAGGTGAAGGAGTAAAAGAGTATGAAAAACCCTACAACAGGGTGTGTAAAGCACAAAAATTGAGGTTAGTTTGAGAAAGTGATGGAAGCTTGAGGGAAACTTTTATGGAAGAGGAGAAAAACATGAGATGGGAGAAGGAAGAAGAAGAAATTACTGGAGAAATGTGGAAGTTGCTGGAAAAGATGAGAACTTTATAGTTAAAGATTATATAATTTTATATGCAATTACAATAATGCCCTTAACAAGGCCACTTGTCTTCCTCATTTTCTTGTGCAATCTTTTTACTCTTTTGACATTGGGAAAAAGTCCAAAATCCTCTAAAAGAGGTCCCTTAAGTAGCCTCCAAAAGTCCTAGCTTCAAAAATCCCCTAAACTTGTTATTTATGGAAATTACGGTGAAAGCCACACTCTCAATTTCCAGTGCTGCGGCGCTCAAATGTTCTGTCCAAATTTGTTCTTCTAGCATAGTACTTTCACTTCGACAAGGATTATGACCACCTTCTCGTCAAAACTGGGCAAAGTGGTAAACACTAAGGTTGTAGCCCTGCCTCTTTTCTTTCTAATGGTATAAAAATCATGTTATTTAGATTTATGTAGTGGGAGTTATTCTTGAAAAATCGAAACATATGAAAATAGAGTAATAGCCCACTATGCACCTTTCTTCACCAATTGAAATTATTTTTTAATCCTACTCCTATAACGACATAAAATAATTATAAGTAACGTAAAACAAGCATCATTAGCTCAGATTAAACCTTTAAACATAAGTTATACTTCGAGTTACACATTTATAAAGGTCGAGGTTTCACATTCTCCCCCACTCAAAGAAATTCAGTCCTTGTATTTAAATCGAACTACAAGGTAGCGTACCTCTACATATTAAAGAGGTGTGGGTACTTTGTTCACATCTCCTCCTTGGCTTCCCACGTTACCTCTTCATTGGTGTGGTTTCGCCATAACACTTTAACTGAGGCTACATCCTTCGAACAGAGCTTTTTGACTTGTCTATCAAAGATAGCCACAGATTGCTCTTCATAGGTTAGATCATCTTTCAACTGAATAGTTTCGTATTATATTACATGAGATGGATCCGGATTATACTTCCTCAACATCGACACATGAAATACAAGGTGAATATTCGAAAGGTCTAGTGGTAATGCCAAAAGATATGCCATTGCTCTAACCTTTTCTAAGATCTCGAAGGGTCCTGTATACTGAGGGCTCAATTTTCCCTTCTTGCCAAAACTCATTACCCTTTTTGCTGGTGAGACCTTAAAAAATACATGATCCCCCACTTGAAACTCCAAGTTCCTCTATCTGTTATCAGCATATGACTTCTGTCTACTTTGTGCTGATAACATCCTTTGAAGAATCATGCGTATTTTCTTGGTGGCATCCTGCACCAACTCATGCCCCAAGAGTTTCCTTTCTCCCACCTCTAGCCATCCAATGGGTGACCTGCACCTCCGTCCATATAATGCTTCAAATGGTGCCATTTGGATGCTAGCTTGGACATTGTTGTTGTAGGCAAACTCCACTAAGGGCAGATATCGATCCCATCTGACCCCAAGGTCTATTACACAGGCCCTTAACATATCTTCCAATGTCTGTATCGTCCGGTCAGACTGTCCATCAGTTTGGGGATGAAAAGCCATGATAAAATCCAACTTAGTGTTTAATGCTTCTTGCATCTTTTCCTAGAACCTACTGGTGAACTATGCCCCCCTTTCAGATACTATAGAAACAGGAATGCCATGTAATCGTATTACCTTGTCTACATAAAGCTGGGTGTACTGGGTAGCCCCGTATGTAGTTTTGACCGAAAGAAAATGAGCTGATTTCATTAATTGGTCTACTATGACTCAGATCAAGTCATAGCCCCCATTAGTTCGAGGCAAGCCCGTTACAAAATCCATTGCAATATGCTCCCACTTCCATTGGGGCACTGGTAACGTTTGTAGTAGTCCGCTGGCCTTTGGTGTTCTGCCTTAACTTGTTGATAGACTAGGCACTTGGAGACAAACTCAGCTGCATCTTTCTTAAGTCCTTCCCACTAGTATGCCTCTTTCAAATCTTGGTACATTTTGGTAGCTCTTGAATATACCACGTAGGTTGCCCTATGCGCCTCCTCCAATATTTCTCTCCTCAATCCATCACTATCCGGCACATGAAGTCTAGTTCCATACCTCAATACTCCATCTGTGCCTTTGGTAAACATATTTCCTTTCCTTCCTTGAGGGTCCTCTAAGGCCTTAGTTCCATACTTTGTGCTTCTTTAATCCAGTCCATTAAGATAAGCCTCACTCTAAAATGTGCTAGCAATGTATTTGCCTCTGAAACTTCCAAATGTACACCCATGTCTTCCAAGCTATGCATCTCCCTAATCAAATATCTCCTATCTGTAGAGATATGTGCTAGGCTCCCTATTGATTTTTGACTCAAGGCATCAGCCACTACATTTGCCTTACCGGGATGGTAAAGAATAGTACAATCATAATCCTTTAGCAACTCCATCCATCTACGTTGTCGCAAGTTAAGATCCCTCTGCTGAAATATATACTTTAGGCTTTTGTGGTCCGTATATATCTCGCAAGTCTCACCATACAAATAATGTCTCCAAATCTTTAAGGCAAACACGATTACTGCCATCTTTAAATTGTGTGTGGGATAATTTTGCTCATGCCTTTTAAGTTGTCTTGATGCATATGCGGTCACCTTCCCATGCTGCATTCATACACACCCTAAAGCAACCCGTGATGCATCACAAAATACCGTATAACCCCCTGTGCCTTGCGGTAGGCTTAATACTGGAGCTGTGGTGAGACATGCCTTAAGCTTATCAAAATTATCATCATAAGCATTTGACCACTCAAATTTTGTATCTTTATGTGTCAACTTAGTCAGAGGGGAGTTTATTTTGGAAAAGTTCTTTATAAAATGACGATAATAGCCCGCCAAACCCAAAAAGCTTCTAATCTCCATAACTGATGTTGGCCTTGGCCACTTTTCCACTGCCTCAATTTTCTTTGGGTCGACTTGTACCCCATCCTTGGAAACCACATGTCCTAAGAATGTGACACTTTCAAGCCAAAACTCACACTTGGAGAACTTGGCATACAATCGATGTTCTTTCAAAGTTTGGAGCACTATCTTAAGATGATGCTCGTGCTCTTCTCAGCTCTTTGAGTAGATCAAGATGTCATCAATAAACACCACCACGAACTTGTACAAATAGGGCTTGAACACTTGGTTCATAAAATCCATAAAGGCCGCAGGGGCATTAGTAAGCCCCAATGACATCACCAAGAACTCATAATGCCCATATCTTGTTCAAAATGCAGTCTTGGGTATGTCTTCATTTTGGATCCTCAATTGATGGTACCTAGATCGCAGATCTATCTTAGAGAAACATTGTGCCCCTTATAGCTGATCAAATAAATCATCTATTCTTGGAAGGGGTACTTTTTCTTCACCGTTACCTTATTAAGTTGTCGGTAGTTAATACATAATCTAAGTGACCCATCTTTCTTCTTTACAAATAGCACTGGTGTTCCCCATGGTGAGATGCTAGGACGAATGAAGCCTTTATCCAACAAATCTTCTAATTGATCCTTAAGCTCTTTAAGCTCCGTGGGTGCCATTCTATATGGGGGTATGGATATAGATCTAGTATCGGGAATCAAATCTATGTAAAATTCAATCTCTCGCTCGAGAGGCAAACCTGATAGTTCCTCAGGAAATACATCCATGAACTCATTCACCACCGACACTTGGCTCATATCTTAAACCTTGGCTTGAGTATCTCTTACAATAGCCAAGTAACCTGAACAATCTTGTCTTAATAACCTTCTAGTAGCCATGACCGATATCAAATTGGTTGGAGCATTACTTCTATCCCTCTTAATATTAAATGATGGTTCATCGGGAAAATCAAATCTAATCAATTTATGATAACAATCCACATTGGCATGGCAGGGTAATAGCCAATCCATTCCCAAGATCACATCAAAGTCTAAGGTGTCTAACACCACTAGATTCACCAAAATGTCTTTGTCTTTGACTCGAACTACACAAGACTCATATTCCCATTCAGCCACAAATACCTTCTTTAAAGGAGTAGACACCACCAATTGTTCTTCTCTCTTAACACGATCCTTACCCAAACGAAGTGCAAAACATGGAGAAATAAAAGAATAGGTAGCACCAGGATCAAACAATACTCGAGCATATATATTACAAACAAAAAGAGTACCTGAGACCACTGAATTGGATGTCTGGGCCTCTTGGGGTGTTAAAGCATATACCCTTGCTTGGCCTTTACCGGTGAAACTCTAATGTCCAAACCTAGAAGGCTTGCCCTGAGAGGAAGTAACAACACCTCTACCTCTTGATCCACTAGCCTCTCGATCAGATGAAGTGGCAACTAAAGGAGTAGATGAAGTTGGCTGGGTGGAGCCGCGAACAAAACCTTGTGATTGATGAGCCATTGGGCAATCCCTCATAATATGTCCAGGTTGACAACACACATAACAAACTCTCGTAGTACGTAAGCATCGTCCACTATGTCGTCTCCCACAAGTATCATAAAGGTGGATAACTTGACTACCCTGTCTATAATCTTGCTGCCTTCCTCCACTAAAAGTTTACTGCCCTGATCCAACGCTAACATTAGTGACATCACTCCCCTTTTTGGGCAATCGTGAGTCCCTTTATCGACCCTGATGGCTAGAAGATGAAATACCACTACTAAAATCTTTGCGACCTTGATAACCCTCTATCTTGGCCCTTTTTGCTCTATCCCTCGTAGCCCTACTCTCACTGGTCTTCATCTCAATCCGCTGAGCGCAATCTACTGCTGAGAAGTAGGTATTGAAATCTCGTGATGCCACAGCCCTAAACGATGGCTCCACTAGCCCATCCATAAACCTTTGAATCTTCATTTCCTCTGTAGAAACTAAATAAGGCACATACCAAGACAATTGTGTGAATTTTATGTCATAATCTAACACCGTCATACTCGAGGTCTGCACCAAAGCCTCAAACTCCATAGCTCTAGCATTACGTACACTGAGTGGTAAAAATCGATCTAAGAAGGCTGTACTAAACTCACTCCAAGTCAACGGTGTTGCATCCGTTGGTCTGCCTCTACATAAGGAACTATACCACTCTTGTGCCACGTCCTCTAATCGGAAAGCGACTGGCTCGACTGATCGGACATTGGAACATCCCAAGCTGTTACAAATTTTCTCCATCTTATCTAAGAAAATTTGGGATTTTTCTGAGGCATCAGACCTAAAAATGATGAAGGCTTAAGCTTGAGAGAACCAGGAAGAGAAATCTCTAAATGACCCCTCTCGACCTCAAGATGTTGGCATTCGGCTTGCCCTTAGGAACTAGGGGATTCTTGTACTATAAGTCTCCCCTCCACTGTCCTCTATATATAGTCCATAAGAGCTGCCATCATCTCTATAACTCGATTAACTCCCTGTAGGCCTGCCGCCAAGTCCTTGATGGTAATGCCCCAAATTGGTTGTCTATCCACATCACTCGAAGATTGTCCCTCCTCTCGCCTACCCACAGTCATATCTGCCCTCACCGGCCTAATGGCCCCGCCAAGTCTACCTTGCCTCCTCAGGGTGGATGCCCATGGCCTATCAATCATCTCATTAGGAGCATCTTGCTCCCCCATCCGTCTTGAGGTGGCTCGTGTCTTAGGCGACATTTTTACCTAGACAAGAGTAAACACCTGTTATTAAACACATTTTATAATCATATTTAAGGGAAAAAGGTGGTTTCTAAGATAGGAAATTTATGCGGTCCCTTGGTTGTAAAATGTGCCGCGGTTCACACTTCACAACTGAAGTTTTCACATAAAGACCCGACACTCAGCTAGACCAACAAAAAAAAGTCCTAGGACCTAGACAACCTAAGGCTCTGATACCAACTTTGTCACGACCAGATTTTTGAGCTATGACCTGTGCATGGACCCAATGGGCATAGCCCGCCAAGCCCAAGCAAGCCTACTTATATAATCCTGCTCATCATTCCATCAACTATTCTTAAAGTCACCTTTCATACTTCCAATCAATAAGAACTTAATTAATATGCTATAGCAATCAAAACTGCATTGCACATTAACCCAAATAATGTTAACCATTGCCACTAATCGTGGCTTACCAATCAAAATATAAATATATGCTCTAAGGCTTGCATTTTAGTTCTTTATATTACATGTACGTATTTACAAACAAAATGACTCTGGGCCTCCAACAGAATGACCAAGGTGAAGGGACGACTACTGAATGCCAACATACCTACATGAGAGAAGAAACTACGTGGACACCTCAGCCTAGGTTCCAATTGCCTCCTAATATGAAAACATGAAGTTGAAAATAGTGAGTACAAACTCAGTGAATGAACATAAAAAGGGAACAAGCAATGATAAGGAAAGTTGATAATCATGATGCACTTATTTGAAAATAATGCAACTTAGTTCAAGTTCTTATTAAAATCCCTCCATTTAACCTTGGGTTGTAAAATCATTTAATGATGAAAGAACCATGTTCGACATAAAATTGGAAAGAGAGGAAATTTCCAACA
Organism: Theobroma cacao; assembly: GCF_000208745.1. NCBI lineage: Eukaryota > Viridiplantae > Streptophyta > Magnoliopsida > Malvales > Malvaceae > Theobroma > Theobroma cacao. Next base: position 24,926,161 of record NC_030850.1, on the reverse strand, counting down.
ATCATCCAAGCAAGGTAGCATAAATAGAATGTTTCTCGCTGCAATAAAATCAATTTACAAGTCAATGGGAAATTTTCAAGATTCATCATACCATACAATCACATATTATAATCATGATGTTTTTATTGCATATACATATACTTAAGCATATACCAATTCGTATACCACCCCATCTCACCTAGCTTATGTGCATCCCCCCACATTGTGCACATACCCGGACACCCCATCTCAACCAGCCAATGTGCATCCCCCCACATCGTGCACATAGCTGGACACCCAATCTCACCCAACTCATGTGCATCCCCCCACATCATGCACAGTTAATACCATCGTGTGCATCCCCCTACATCGTGCACACGAGCAATATCACCATCCATCTCCCTCACCATCGTCATCACCGGTAAATGCACACTCACCCCGCACATGCACGGTTGCATTTGTCTCACAATGGTGACATAGTATATATATATATATATATATATATATATATATATATATCAACATTATACAGAAACATATGAATTCATCCCACAATCCATTTCGTAACATAAAAACATTTCATAAGGGCTTGTTCTAGTGCAAGTTTTGAAGAAAGAACCAAGTAAAACGTTTTAAAGGATTCAATCAACATATATGTGTATATCCCAAAACCTTTTAATGCAAGTTCCCTCACCGGTACTTATTGAACCTTTAATTGACTCTAACTTCCCTAATGGTCCAAATGGGGCTGAGGGGCCTTGTTGGAACCTATCACGCACAAAAACATCACAACCAATCCCATTTACATTAATATCACTCCAAAAGTTGTTTCCCAATTCAAGCTTCAATAGCCCTTCCTATCTACCTTCCAATTACCATTTGATTGGCTATTTCGTTTCTTTACTTTAGTAACACTAGAAATAGATAAACAATTTCAGCAAATAACACAACTCATAACTCTAATTACTAGCCATCATCAATAACTTAAAACCAATCCTAATTTATCACTCACCTTGATGGATGGTAATGAAATTTTTTCCCAAGAGTCCTCAAGCTATCATGAAACCTCTTTTTCTCTCTCTACAAAGTTCAACTGGTGAGAGAAAGTATTGAAGAAAGACTTTTAAGGGTTGTTTAAGGTGAAGGAGTGAAAAAGTATGAAAACCCTACAATAGGGTGTATAAAGCACGAAAATTGAGGTTAGTGTGAGAGAGTGATGGAAGCTTGAGAGAAACTTTCATGGAAGAGGAGAAAAACATGAGATGGGAGAAAGAAGAAGAAGAACTTGCTGGAGAAATGTGGAAGTTGTTGGAAAAGATGAGATCTTTATAGTTAAAGCTTATCTAATTTCTCATGCAATTACAATAATGCCCTTAACAAGGCCATTTGTCTTCCTTATTTTCTTGTGCAATCTTTTTACTCTTTTGACACTAAGAAAAGGTCTAAAATCCTTTGAAAGAGGTCCCTTAAGTAGCCCCCAAAAGTCCTAGCTTCAAAAATCCCCTAAACTTGTTATTTGTGGAAATTACAATGAGGGCCACAGCTCTCAATTTCCAACGCAGCGACGCTCAAATGTTTTGTGCAAATTTGTTCTTCTAGCGCAGTACTTTCACTTCGACAAGGATTTTGATCACCTTTCTGTCAAAATTGGGCAAAGTGATAAACATCAAAGTTGTAGCCCTACCTCTTTTCTTTCTAATGATCTAAAAATAATGTTATTTTGACTTTTGTAGTGGGAGTTATACTTGAAAAACTGAAACATATGCAAATAGAGTAACAGCCCACTATGCACCTTTCTTCACCAATTGAAATTATTTTTAATCCTACTCCTATAACGACATAAAATAATTATAAGTAATGTAAAATACGCATCATTAGCTTAAATTAAACCTTTAAACATAAGTTCTATCTCGAGTTACGCATTTATGAAGGTTAAGGTTTAACAATTCACTTTTTCTATGCATTAAATACATAGATCCATGTCTTGAGTAGTCATTAGTAAAGGTTATGAAATATTCATAATTTCCTCTAGCTTGTACATTCATTGGTCCACACACATCTGTGTGCACCAAATCTAAAACGTTTGGCATTCTTTACCTTTTGCCTTAAAAGGCCCTTTGGTCATTTTTGCTTCAATACAAGACACATATTAATAAAGGGCCCCTCAACCATGTCTTGTAGTGTAACATCTCGTACCCTCGTATAGAAGCCAATAGGATCTTATCAACAAGATGAAGGGTCAATTAACTAAATTTAAGTACCAAAGAGCGGTGACGGGTGAAAGAAATATTTTGGAATCAAATATTTTGTACTCGAGAAAATAATAATAAAATAATAATATTTTATCAAAGATGAATCAGTGAAGTTAAAAGGTGATTTGGAAGTGAACCAAGACAAAGTGAGACACTTTGGGACTCGAGGAGACAGGTAGAGAATTTTGGAATAAAATAATATTAAAATATTAATATTTTATCTGTTGTTGAAATTAGTCATGAAGGGGGACTATATGACTAATCTAAGTGTGGGAGAAGAAGTAAGAAAGAATTTTGAAGAAAAACGACGTTAGTGGGGCCTTCGTGCCTTTATTAAATAGAGTAAGAGCGGGTAAGTATATATTTAAATATTATGGTGACACTTTAGTGAAGTGTAAATTTGATATTTTATTTGTACAAGTGTAAAGGAAGAAAGATAGAAGGAAATTATTATTGAAGAAATATTTGAAGGACCAAATTGTAAAGGATAAAAAGTTTGGAGGGTCGAATGGTAAATAAAAAAAAGTTTGAGGACTTATGTGCAATTCAACATTTAAAGTTAAATGGAAATTAACTAACCGAGGAAAATTAGATTGTGTGGGAGGATGGAATATGCATGTAACAAATACTATTACATGCAAAGATATGCATGCAAGGATGTACTTGTTGTGGGGAAGATGTGGGACCCCCACCATGTGACAAATAAAAAGGCATGAGACAAATGAAAAAAATGACACATGCATGTGGATTTTTAAGTTAAAAGAATGCATGGAGGACTTATGCATGATGGACACTTGGTGACAATTAGACTAAAAGAAAAGAAAATATAGTTGCATGTAATGTCATTGGCCAAGGAGGAGGCCAAATGGAAATTAAGGTGGGAAAGTTGCATGAAAGACCATTGGGTACAAATAAGGTGGGATTAAATGGAAATGAATTAAAGAATGGAAGGACAATGAAGGGTGGATAATTAACCAATGAAATGTAGAGAATATTGGTGCATGAAGAACCATTGGTTGGCAAAATGGCCAAATAAAAATAAAAAGTGAATTAATGCATGTGTTGAGATTAGTTAAATGGGTGGTCATATAAATACCAAGATTCAAAGGTGGAAGAAAAATGTGAATTGGCCTTGGTGAGACTTGAGAGAGCCGACCAGTGAGAGAAGAAAAGAAGGAAGAAAGAGCTTTGAGAAACTCAACCCGAGAGGAAGAAAAGAGAAAAAAAAGAGAGAAACCAAAGAAGGGCTAGATTTTGGGAAAAGATCCAAAGAAACCGTGAGGTTTCCTTCCCTTATCTTGTGGAGTCTTGACATTTTACCACCCAAAGAGTCTTCAACATTCAAGAGAGAAACCGTGGAGTGATGATGGAGGTGTAAAGCTTGGTTTCAAGATACAAGAGAAACAAGGTAAGGATTATGGTTTTAGCTTGAATGTTCTTTGAAAATGGGTTGGTAACCATGAGAAATGTTTTATGGTAGCAAAGAAAAGCTTGATTGGAAAGGATTTAGTGACATGCAAGCCATCAAACTCTTGGATGCATGATGGGTTCAAAGTGGAAAAGAAACGGTAAGCATGGTATTGTGTTTTAAGGCATATGGTTGGCAAATTGCTAAGGAAATAATTTGTGAATCATGTTGGTAGCTTGATGATTAAAGCTTTGGAGAAATATTGGAGTGCATGTGCGGATCAAGCAACCTCAAAGGTAAAAATGGATAATGCTTTAAGTATAGTTGAAAGATCTTGAGAAAATGGCTATTGTTGTGTTGATTGGAATCTTGAAAGGCACATTGTGAGGAATAATGGTTGTTGACAGAATCTAAAATGCTTGAGCTAGTTGGAAATGTTAAAATTTACTTGGTATGTTATTTAAAAGAAATAAGGAGGAATAATGTAGATGGAGGATTAAGAAATAAAGCACTGAAAGTTAGATAGACAATTATGCATGTAAACTTGGAAATAATTAATGGAGATTGGAATGCTTGTTGCTGCCATATATGTGGTTAATTGAGAAAGAATGGTTATTCTAGCATGATGTGAGTTATTAAATGAGGATTAATGTTTGAATGAGAAAGAAAATGAATGAGATATAAAAACATAAAACTAAGAATGTGGTACATAAGGCAACAAATGTGGGCAGATATGGGAATAATAAATACTAAGTATATTAAGCTTAGTTTATTGCTAGAAAGTGTGCAAGTGGAAAAGGATTATTGTGGTGATTAATTAAAGGATGAAACGGGTGACAAGCATGCTGATTTAATACAAAACGTAACTGGATAAGTGGCGAAGTAGTATCCCACCATTGTAAAGTGAGTAGGGGTTGTCTATTTTAAAAGTTCCATAAACTATATATTGACATACGTTTAATAAATGTTGCTAGTTTTTTCTTAAATTCAATTGTGGATAGCATGAGTTGTTAGCCTCAGTAGGTGATTTTAAATGGATTTGTAATCAATTATACTATTTTTGTGGAAAGCATGAGTTGCTAGAAAATGATAAGTGATTTGAATACGTAGTTTGAAATGATTTATACACTGCTATTGTGAAAAGCATGAGCTGGTAGAAACGATAGGTAATTGTGGATGCAAATTGATTTGGAAGTTGTTTGTGTATAATTTATATATATATATATATATTATACTA
>NC_030850.1:24884317-24921260 GCF_000208745.1 Theobroma cacao | reverse complement strand
ATATATATATATATATATATATATATACATATATGTAAAGTGTTTTAGAAATCGAGAAACAAGCCCTTTTGCAATATTTTGCATCAAATCCGTGCCTTGTATCTTTGTGTGACGTGCAAAGTTAAATGTACTTGTTAAATGGTTTAAATGCAAATTTTTGAGAACCGGTTTTAGTCCGATCTTTTTACAAATGTTTACACCATGCATTTTAATGTGAAAAGCAATTCAAAAGGTTATCGAAACTTCTTTTCAAATGATTTAAAGCAAAAGTCTCAAAAACATTGATTTGGTTTTGAAAATGGTTTTGACAGACCGAGAACATCGAGAGTAGGCCGAATGTCACATTGGGATAGTGTGACCCTTGTGCACAAGTGAGCTCTAGCTAGAGAACCTTTGGGTCACCAACGGGCTATTAGAAGTGGCTAGGCCACGGTCTACGATTAAACGTGGCAAGGCCATGAGTTGATATACGTGGTTGAGGCCACATGATTTCTCCAATATCGGCTAACATTGTTGAGACTGTAATGGTTGGGAGAATCCTGTAGTACCTCAAATTTTGATACGGTGGCTAATAAAGTTTACGGATGCCAATTGAGATTAATTATCGAGTTAAAAAGGGTAATTCAGAAGTGAAATCTCGATCTCCATAGACACAAACTAGAAGTAGACGTGATAATGCGGACCAAGGGTAATTTTATAATTTCTCTTAATGAGCTCCTACGAGTGGGTTTTTTTTTATGCTATTAAGGTCTAAATAGGCCTAAGGAATGAATAAATGATGTTTATGATGGTAAATAAATGAAGAAGATAAAAATAATGATAATTTCCATGGTAGGGGCAAAATGGTCATTTTGCATCTCAAGTCTAAATTTTTATGTTTTCGTGAACCTGAGTATTTCTAGACTATTATGGACCTTGTCCCAGTGTCAAAAGAGCAAAAGGTTGCACAAAGGATGGGAGGAAGACAAAGTCACCATGTTAAGGGCATTTTGGTAAATTACATGAGAATTGGATAAACTCTAAATATAAATATCTAAAGCTCCAGCAATTTCCAGCAACTTCCAACCACTTCTTCTTCCCTTCCCATCTCACGTTTCTTCATCTCCATGGGAGCCTCCCTTAAAGCTTCCATAACTTTCTCTCTCTAGCTTCAATTTTCATGCTTTTGAGCACTTGTTCATAAAACCTTTTGTGCTCCTTCACTCTCCCACCTTAAAACCCTCAAAAGTCTTTCCTCAATACTTTCTCTCACTAGTTGGAAGTTTAGAGAGCAAAAAAGAGGGATTTTCCATGATAGCTTGAGTATTCTTCAAAAGGAATTCAACTACAAATCCACCAAGGTGAGTAATGAATTAGGATTGATTTTAGGTTGTTGATATTGGCTAGTAATTGGAGTTATGAGTTGTTTTATTGTTGAGGTTTGTTTATTTATTTCTAGTGATACTAGAGTAGAGATAATAGATAGCTAATCAAAAGGCAATTGAAAACTAGTTAGGAATAACTAGTAGAATTTGATTTAGGAAAGAGCTTTTGGAATTATATTAATTCCAATTTGGGTTGGTCGTGATATTGTGTGTGTATAGGTTCCAACAAGGCCTCACATGTTCATTTGGAGCATTAGTTGATGCTAGAGTCAAGCAAAAGAATCAACAAAGCTGGTGAGTGAACTTGCATTTCAAAATTTCTTTGGAAATGTAGATGTATTTGGGGTGAAACATTTGAATGATTTTATCCAACGTTTCCTTAAAATCTACCTAGGGAACAAGCCTTTGGTGAATGTTTCTATCTTGTGAAAATGTGCCATGTAAATGGTTCAGTGTTATCATAATATGTTGATATGTATAATTTGCATTGGATGTTCCTTTTTATGTGATAATGATGACCCAACTATGTGAGTGTGGGAGTGCACATGAGCTAATGATGACCCAGCTATGTGCATGTGGGAGTGCACATGAGCTGAGAATGACCCAGCTATGTATGAGTAGGGAGAGCGCATAAGCTGATGATGACCCGACTATGTGCGAGTAGGGAGTGCGCATAAACCGATGATGATGACCCAGCTATGACGATGTATGAAGTGGGGTGGTGTTCTTGTTGATATATGTTGATATATGTATATGTTATAGCAAGTTTATGATTATAATATGTGATTGTTTTGAATGTTGATAACTTGATTATTGTCAATGTCTTCACTTTGATGTGCAATATGGTAAGGATGGATTTTGTGGCATGTGAAAACCCCTTAATTGTCATCTGCCCTGAATCTCACTACAGCGAGAAACTCTCGGGTGGTGGGGGCACAAACCAGCCCTATTTCTCGTTGTAGCAAAAAAGAATTCTCGCTGTAGCAAGAAACTCTCGAGTAGACCCAAAATTTTGGTGCAGTGCATCTACTTTGACAATGATTTTGACCACTTTACAATCATAACTGGGCAAAGTGGTAAACACTAAAATTGTATCCCAGCCTCTTAGTTTTCTAATGGTCAAAAAATCAGGTCAACTGGACTTTTGTAGTGGGAGATATGATGGAAAAACTGAAACATATGCAAATTGAGACTGTTTCTCACTTCAACGAGAAACTTGCTGTCCTGCTTGCTACCTTGCTTGATTTTGACATATTTTTCACCCATTTAACTTCATGGATTGATCATGGGGTTTTACAACACTATGAAGTTATTAATCAAAGTTTGAAATAAGGGGTTTTTAGTAAGAAATTCAATCAATTGCATTGTTTTTGAAACAAGTGCATCATGATTTCCAAGTTCTCCTTATCTATTGCTTGTTCCCTTCTTATGTTCACTCATTGAGTTTTATACTCACATTTTTAAAAATCATGTTTTCATATTCAAAGGCAGTTGGGACCTAGATTGAGTGTCCACATATGCTCATCCTCTTGGTAGGTACTATAGCATCTCAGTAGCTGTACCTTCACCCACGGTCACTCTGCTGACGGTCAAGAGTCTGTTACCTGTGAATGAGTTTATGCAATGTAATCTACTAGGATCCATGTTATAAGTCAAATATGTATATTTGATTACTGATGCCACTATGAATTGGCAAACGGGTGACATTATTTTGACATAATAAAATGGTGAGTATTGGGTCACTATAAAATGTTACTGAAATATTTTTAGTTGAGAATTACAATATGTGGTTTTAGAAATGATGGTTGCGATTAATGATCAAGATTTCTTAAATAGGCTTGCTTGGGCTTAGCGGGCTATGGCCATTGGGCCCATACACCGATCATAGCCCAAAATTTGGGTTGTGACAAATCCGGAGAAGGGGGGCCTCCCAGATTGTTATTATGTGGAAGAGGGTCCACAGTTTGATTATCTATGATTACCTACTCGAGGGCCTTGAGAGTTTTTAGACTCGTACTCTTTTGTATGGTGGAGAGTTAATGTTTTTCTACAGCTCCCCTATTTGATTGAAAGCTTTCAGTGCTTTATAAGTTGATTACGAGTTGATATACATGGATGTACATGATTATGTTTACATGCCACACATTTTGGGAGCGTGAGTGATTTTATACGACTATTGTGTTTTTAAAGGAAATAGATGATTTTGAGGATTGAAATTTATTTTACTACACTTTGTTTTCAGCATTGTTTACCAAGGAAAGTATTGCACTACGATTTTATGGCATTATTTTACAAGGCACAAATACCTTACTTGTTATTTGGTTTATAATGTTATCATTTTATATTATGGTTTTATCACTCAAATGATTTGCTCTAAGCTTGTTTCTTATCTATGCCCTGCTCATGAAGCTAATGATCATTGAGTTTGTCAAACTCACCTCCCTTTATCTCCCTTTTTCCAGATAAGTGATCAGCCTAGCGTGCATTCATCGGCATGTACTGTCTACCGCGGATAGGTAAAGGCATCTCATAGCATTTTATCTCGAGTCGTTTTGTTGCTAGAGGTTGCGTCATTTGTAATATACTTTATTTTTGTAAATGGATACTAGACTCAATATAAAATTACAATTGGAGATTTTAGACTATAATGTATTTTTACAATTATGGTGAATAAAGGTTAAGATGACTTATTACGAATTTTGTTCAAATCTTATTACAAAGTGTCATATGGTTCAAAGTAATTTCATAGATTGATGGCATGAATATGAAGCAATAACTAAAGTTTCAATTAAGGCTTGTTCAGGACTTGGCGGGTTCTCTCGCAAGACTCAAAAGCCGATAGCAATTGAGGAACGGTCGTTACAAGTAGAATACCATTTTTTATATGCTTATAGAGTCTATTTTTATTGATATGACTTAAACATAAATGCCAAAGGGAATTTTGATTTATGCTAGATTCTTTGACTCTTTCAGTTTTAAATTGTATTGCTTCTACATTGTTTGTAGAATAAGTCATAGGCTCAAGGAAATAAAGATTAAATCTTACAATTTCGAAACAAATAAAATCCTTATTCAAATAAATAGTGACCGTCTCACTAAAATAAATTGAATATGCAGACTTTATTAAACAAAAGACAAAAATTAGGTGATTTGAGTAGTATTAAGGATAGAAATATACCTAAGTACCACATGTAGCCAAATTTAGAGCATGAGCTTAATGAACCTTCCTTAATTGATTCACATAGACATATAGTGAGTCAAATATGAGAGGTATCTGTACAAGAATCTTGACAAAGACTTGTAAATAAATATGGACTCTGGGCTAGCAATTTAATCCATTAATATATGTGAAAAAGAGAGGTTAATTCCAAATGAATTGTTGAGGGATACCATGATCGTAAGCTTTCAATCAACTGCTTTTCTAGTAATTTTTAATTTATTCCCTAGTTAGCATTGTTAATTAAATTTAGCCTTTAATTAATTTTTAAAATTTGGTTTGTTTGGATAAGATTAGGGTGCCATAATTTTAGTACTTAGCAAGAATATAAGCACAATTATTTGTGGGATACGATGCCTTCTTACCTCTATATTAGTTGTTCGATATGTGTACTTGTGTGTACAAAATTGACAACAAGTTTTTGGTGTTGTTTCTAGGGAGTTGTTTTCCTATATTTTTTTGCTATTATTAATAGCAAGCAAACTAGTCTTACTTCAAGCTTTGTTTTTCTTTAGTTTTAGGTACTTTTTGGTCATTGTATGAGAAGAGCAAGGAGCTTGGAAATTGTCCCTTGTATTCTAGAAATTGAGAAGACTTTTCAAAGAATTTTGAGGCAAAATTCACAAGACTTTAATCATTCAGAAACAAAGGCCTATAATTAAAGAGAGCAGCAAATTCAAAAGCAAGTAATGTATAATCGATCTTTGAGATAAAGATCTTACTCGAGCATTTGAAGGTCAGCTATTCAAGCTAATAATTTTTGAAATAAAACCGACATCATCTAAATGATCCAAACTTTAGTCCAATTTGGTGGTTTACCTAATGATATCCTGATGCTCATATCTCAAATTTTCTAGAGATTTATGGCATTTTCATGTAAAATGAAGTTACTGATGATGCTATTAGACTAGGACTTTTCCTTTTCTCATTATGGGACAAGGTAAAGGTTTGGTTGAACTCACTTCCCATAGGCTCCATTACTACTTGGGATGATCTTGGCCAAAAGTTCTTAGCTAAATTCTTTCCTCTGGCCACGATTATGAATATGAGGAATGATATCACATCATTCATGCAACTTGATTTTGAGTCGTTGTACAAGGCTTAGGAGAGATACAAGGATTTGCTTCAACAGTGCTTTCATCAAGTCTACCTAAGTGGCTTCAGATATAAACATTACATAATGGTTTGAATGGTCATATTCGAACTACTATTTTTGTGATTGTTGGAAGAGCTTTTATGGCAAAGTCTATTGACAAGGCTTATGATCTATTGGAAGAAATGACATCGAGTAGCTATCAATGGCCATCAGAGAGATCAATGAATAGGAAGGTAGTTAGAATTCATGAGTTGGATGTTATCAATGCCTTGACAGCATAAGTAACTACTTTAACCAAAAAGTTTGATTCTTTTGAAGTTTATTCAATTTGAAGTCGATTTGTTACGTGTGATTATTATGGAGATGTACACTTTAGTGATCATTGTCTAGTGAGTTTTGACTCAGCTCTGTTCGTTGAGAATAGGCAACAAAACAACCCATATTACAACACTTATAATCCCAGGTGGAGGAATCATCCAAACTTTTCATGATGCAATAATCAAGGGTCTTCATCATTTCTCAAGCCTAATTCCCCTCTTGAATTTTCACCTCAAGTGAAACCTCTTGTATAAGAAAAGAAGCCATCTATGGAAGAGTTGTTTATGCAGTATATGGCTATGATTGATGCTTTCATTCATAGTCAAGCAACCTCATTGAGAAACCTTGAGACTCAAGTTGGGCCACTTGCCAACATCATCAACAATAGGCCTCAAGGTACCTTACCTAGTGACACAGAAGCTAATCCTAAAAGGGAAAGTAAGGCACTTGTTAAGGCTATTACTTTTAAGAGTGGAAAAGAGGTTGGAAGTAGTAGAAAGAAAATTGAACATTAAAAGAAGTTAGTTGAGGATGATATAGTAATTGAGAACTCTGGCAAGCAAGTTCAAGAGAAGGAAGCAAAATCAAACCTACCATTGCCACCTTTTACTCATCGTTTTTAGAAACAAAAGCATGATCATTAATTTCAGAAATTTTAAAAGGTGTTTAAAAAGCTTCACATCAACATTTCTTTTGTAGAAGCTTTAAAGCAAATGCCCTTTTATGTGAAGTTTTTGAAAGACATCTTGACATATAAAAAAAGATTGGATGAGTTTGAGATTGTGGCACTGATTGAAAAGTGTAGTGCTATTATTCAAAACAAGTTTCCACCAAAACTCAAGGATCCAGGTAGCTTCACTATTCCTTGCATTATTGGTGCCTTATTCTTTGCCAAGGCTTTGAGTGATTAGGGAGCGAGTATCAACTTGATGCCTTTGTCAATTTATTGAAAGCTATGTTTAAGCGAAATTAAACCCACCACAGTGGCACTATAACTTATCAATCACTCTTTCACATATCCTCAAGGTATTGTTGAATATGTGCTTGTCAAAGTTGATAAATTTATCTTTTCGGTAGATTTTGATGTTCTTGATATGGATGAGGGTCGTGATGTTCCAATCATACTTGGGAGATAATTTTTGTGCACTGTTAGAGCTCTAATTGATGTTGAGAAAGGAAAGCTTACCTTAAAAGTGCAAGACCAAGAGGTAACTTTCAACTTTTTTAAAGCTTTAAAGTTTCCCAATGATGTTGATGAATGATTTGTAGTGAGTGTTGTGAATAGTGTCACTAGTGAGATATTTGATGAGAACTACCCTAATAACCCATTTGAGGCAACATTAGTTGTGAGTTTTGAGAGGGATGGTAATGAGTTTCTTGAATGTTTGAACTTGTTGGATGCTCCATCTTGTGTCATGAGGACACAATTTGAGTCTTTGGATTTTTCATTTAATTTTTCACTAGTAAAGCAATTTATTGAAGAGCTTTCTACCTTGGATCTTAAACCTCTACCAACATATTTGAGGTATGCTTATCTTGGTAACTTTGCTACTCTTCCCTTTATTGTTTCTTCTACTCTTACTAACATGTAGGAAGATAAGCTTTTGAGACTGTTAAGGGAGCATAAAAAGGAATTAGGATGGACCATTGTCGATATCAAGGGGATTAGTCCATCCATATGTATGCACAAGATCCTTTTGGAGGATGACCATTAAGCCACCATTGAACATCAAATAAGACTCAATCCTATCATGAAGGAAGTGGTAAAAAAAAAAAGGAGATTATTAAATGGTTGATGTTGGTATCATATATCCAATTTTGGATAGTTCATTGGTAAGTCCGGTTTAGTGTGTACTGAAGAAAAGTGGGATGACTGTGGTAACTAATTCCAATAATGAGCTCATTCCCATGAAGATTGTGTCTAGATGGAGAGTATGAATGGATGATCGGAAGCTCAACAAAGCCACAAGGAAGGATCATTTTCCTTTACCATTTATTGATCAAATTCTCAATAGATGGTTGGTAGGGAGTTTTATTATTTCTTGGATGGATATTCTGGTTACAATCAAATAGCAGTAGCTCTTGGAGATAAAGAAAAAACCACTTTCACATGCCCTTATGGCACTTTTGCTTTTAGAAAGATGCCTTTTGGGCTTTACAATACTTCATCTACTTTCCAAATATGCATGATGGCAATTTCTTTGGATATGGTTGAACAATGTCTTGAGGTACCTAGTGCTGGATTGGGAAAAATGCCATTCCATGGTACAAGAAGGCTGTCACGACCCAGTACTCCCCTCGAACCCGTGATAACCGTCGTGACATCCAGATAGACATTCATTGCCCAGAATGCCAATCGAAACTTCGCAAGGCTTTAATATCAGTTTTCGCACCTCCTCTGTGAGCAACAGTTGTTAAGTATCATGTTTTGAGAGATTATAAACTATTTCCAAATCAAAACAATAGAAAAATAATTTTTCTCTCATAGGGGCATTTTGGTCATTTTTCCTCAAAAATCTCAAAACTAGCTAAAAATGTAGTATGCGAGTATAAAACACATAATTCATAATAAAAAATAAGTTTAGATGTCTAAAACATTCATTTAAAGTGAAACTATAACTATTTAAATATAATAAAAATATTTAATAAAATATTCTATTTTCTTATAAAACAATATTTATAGAGTTACCGGTAAATAATTTTTGTACCGTAAAAACTAAATAAATTCAAACATACTGTAATACAGATAACCAAAGCATAAGATTTAATTTACAGTGACACGTGGGCCCACAAACGACAAAAAGTATCAAATGCAGTAAATCTACAATTTTTGAGAATGCAAGTCCAACTGTAGCCTCAATGAAATGAGATATCTACCGACTATCCTGAGCTTGAAAGGGGTAGAAAGGAGGGTGGTGAGATTATATAATCCTAGTGAGTAAACAAATACCATCTAAAATATCTAAAGCTGAGTAAATGGAGACAGATTAAAATAGATCATCATACTGTAATTCATCACCTTTCAACTCATTTCAACCAAATAAAACCAATTCATATAAATCGAGTAATTAACATGGCTTATGAATTTCTTAAAACTTTGGCTTGTGCCAAAATCATTCTCATACTCAGTTCTCAGGGATACCTTGGCCGAGGGCTATCCCAGCCGAGACCGCCAAGGCTGTTAAAAAGTTATGTACGCATAAATCATGTTTTTATTTTGAAAGCATAGCCATTCCTTGGCGTTGGTTGAGTTCACCCTCACGTGGTGGTTTGGTGTGAAGTGAACTCTAAAGTTTTAACCTCAGGAGTTATCCAACCATGCCTCTCATACTGAGGTATGAATATAATAGGGTTACCGTGCCTCTCTAATAGGCTGGTCCATGAAACCAGTCCACTGCAGCGACCAAGTTATAACCCACCATACAATAAAATTTGCGATAACATGACATGGCAATTATTTTATTTTACAGACTCTCAAGGCAAATTAACCGTTTATACATTTTCAACACAAATAGCAATTTAGCCATTCATGCAAATATTATCATAAGCCATTCAATTCAAACCATGATTTATAACACAATAATTAGTCTCCAATTACTCCATTTTCAAAACCATCTTTCAATTTCAAGACAATTTATAAAATTATTTCATTTAATCACATTTTACTTATAAAACATAAAGATTTACCATTTAAACTCATTTTCCATAAAATCACAAAATCGTATAAAAACCAATTTAGATAATTAAGATGATAGTAAGGTTACTCACTATTTTGGGAGTCGAATTTCGAGTACTCCGATTCTTGATCCTTGGGTACTATCTCTTGACTTTTGCTAGAATGCTCACCACCTAGACATAATGCACAATAAGCCATTTACTACATTTGTGCTAAACCGTTGTAAAACCAATTTAGGCTTTATACTAATGCATGAAATGGGATGTGAAATACTCGGGTAACTATCTAAATATAGTGCTCAATATAAATTCAATTATGTACCTAAATAAAATGGTGTTGGCCTAATTTGATCTATCACCCGATTAATTGGCCAATATGTCCAATTCATCTCCAAATAATTCCATTTTTCTCCCAATACTCCAAATCATCAAACACAAATTAAATAACTTGAAATATGGCAAAATCATCCTCACATTTTCTCTTGGAAAATTTGGCCATGGTGGGTGCATCAACACTATAATTTTTCAAGCTTGATTCTCACACCATAATTCACTAATTCCTAACCAAATCACTTGAAATAAAATCAAAATCATCATCAATATTCTACATGGAGAATTCAGCCAATGATGGGTGACGGAAGAACATAAATTTTTCTTATTGGCTTTTCATGCTACACATCACTAACTAACTAAAAACACTAAAATACATTGAAATCTAACCAAATCAAGCATCAAAATCTCTCTCTAAGTGTTCGGCCAGCAAGATACCCATCATGAAATCATGTGATTCAACCATGGAAAATAAGAAAAAATGCTTAAGAAAGAGAGATCTCAAGCTTAATTGAAAAATCTTACATTTTTTTCACTTATTTCCTTGAATTTTCACACTTTTCCCTTGAATTTTTCCACCTAGGGTTTTGTTCTTTCTTTTCTTCCTTTGTTCTTGCTTTGGCCGGCCATATGAAGAGAAATGGGCTGATTTTGTGATGATTTTAAAGCCAAATAATAAATGGATGAAAATTTAACACATGTCACCATTCCATTGGTCCATGTGTCATACTTACCCATTAAGCAATCTCTCTCCACCACTTAAATTTTCTCAATTATCCATGATAATATTGGGTAAAATCCATGTGCTGGACAAGTGTTGGGTGGTGTAAAATTATAATTTGCCCCTAGGGTGGCAAAATGACTATTTTACCCCTATGCTCGAAAAAATGTCGAAATTAAAGTTTATCACTTCTCAACTCAAATTATGTTCTAAATAGTCAATCTTGATCAAAAAATTCTTTCAACATTCCAATTTTAACCTCGGGTGGCAAAATGACCATTTTGCCCTTAGGTTATGAAAATTCCAATTTGACTCCAAATTAGTTCTCGAACTCCGAATCACCATTTTAAGTCATTCTAGGGTTTTAAAATTCTCAATTTCATCTTAAAATCTATATTTGGACTAGTTCGAGGCTTAATTCAACTTAATTGTACCATTTGGTACATTACCGTCCTTTAACGATTTTCGAGGTACCTAAGTAAGCAAACATGCATTCTTATGTAAGAATGGCATAATAAACATATTGTAGAGCCGGGCTTGACAAAGGCATTGTTCTTGGTCATAAGGTTTCGAACAAAGGCTTAAAGGTGGACAAAGCAAAGATTGAGACAATTGAGCAGCTTCCACCACCAACTTCAGTGAAAAGTATTAAAAATTTCCTTGGACATGTTGAGTTTTATAGAAATTTCATTAGGGAATTTTCTTAAATTTCCAAACCCTTATGTAATCTTTTGGAAAAAGATGTCCCATTTAAGTTTGATGATGCTTGTTTAGCTACTTTTTTAGAATTAAAAAAGAAATTAGTATCTGCATCTATCATTATAGTTCCAAATTAGATACTCCTTTTTGAGCTTATGTGTGATGGTAGTGACTACGTAGTAGGT
The DNA here is from genome assembly GCF_000208745.1 of Theobroma cacao. Lineage (NCBI taxonomy): Eukaryota > Viridiplantae > Streptophyta > Magnoliopsida > Malvales > Malvaceae > Theobroma > Theobroma cacao. Next base: position 24,909,655 of record NC_030850.1, on the reverse strand, counting down.
GTAGTGTTAAGCCTAAGGAAAGCAAAAATTTTTCATTCTATTTTTTATGCTAGCAAGACATTAACTAAAACTCAGATGCATTACACTACCACTGAGAAGGAATTCTTGGCTGTTGTGTTTTCACTTGATAAGTTTTTCTCTTACTTGGTTGGCAATAAGATAATTGTTTACACTGATTATTATGCAATTAAGTATGTGATTGCTAAGAAAGATGCCAAGCCAAGGTTGATAGGATGGATTCTTTTGTTACAAGAATTTGATTTGGAGATTAGAAATAGAAAAGGAACAGAAAATTAAGCAGTAGACCATTTATCAAGGTTGGAGAATGACAACCAAAGTAATGACTTAACTTTGATCAATGAGACTTTTCCTGATGAAAAATTGTTGCATGTTGGTCAAATGAAATTACCATGGTATGTTGATTATGTGAATTACATTGTAAGTAACCTCTTACCTCTCAATTTAAATGTTCATCAAAGAAAGAAATTTCGTCATGATGTTAGATTTTATGTGTAGGATGAACATTTTTTGTTCAAGCAACTGATAGAATTCTTAGAAGGTGCATTTATGAGGAGGAGGTTGAAAGCATATTGAAGCATTACCATTCTTTAGACTATAAGGGACATTTTACAAGCAATAGAATGACAACGAAAGTGCTTCAATCAAGTTTGTAGTGACCTACCTTATTCAAGAATGCTTATAATTTTGTTTTGCATTGTTACAGGTGCCAACGAGTGGCAATATTTAAATAAGACACGAGATGCCACTCAACAACATCCTTGAAGTAGAGATCTTTGATGTTTGGGGGATTGATTTCATGGGTCCATTCATTTCCTCTTTCAACAATTGTTATATTTTGCTAGCCATTGATTATGTGTCAAAAGTGGGTAAAAGCCTCGATGTTGCCTACAAATGATGCAAAAGTTGTGTTGAAGTGTTTTAGGAAGAACGTCTTCACTAGATTTGGCACCCCACAGGTAATAGTGAGTGATGAAGGTAGTCATTTTTGCAACAAATATTTTACAGCTCTACTTCTAAAACATTGAGTGACTCACAATGGGGTGATTGGTTATCACCCCCAAACAAGTGGACAAGCACAAATTTGTAATTGGGAAATTAAGAGAATTTGGAAAAGGTTGTGTCCCCATCGGGGAAAGATTGGGCCAAGAGACTAGATGATGTACTTTGGGCATTTAGGACTACATACAAAACACCAATAGGTATGTCTCCATATAAATTGGTGTTTAGAAAAGCATGTCATCTTTCGGTGGAGTTATAACACAATGCTTTTTATGCCATTTAGCATTTGAATTTTGATTTGAAAGCTGCTGGTGAGAAGCATTTGCTTCAGTTAAATGAGTTGGATGAATTTAGATTAGATGCCTTTGAAAATGCCAAGATTTACAAGGAAAAGACTAAGAAATGGGGTGACAGGAAGATTATTGAGCACCATTTGAGTTGAGTCAAAATGTGTTTTCATCTAACTTTCATTTAAAGGTATTTTGAGGCAAGCTTAAATTGAGTTGGTTGAGACGTTTCCTTGTTTCGAAAGTGTTCCTATATGGAGCTATGGAAATAGTTGATACCAAGACAAACGAAGAGTTCAAAGTAAATGGGCAACATTTGAAGCATTATTGGGGAGGTGATATTGATCATTAACAACCCTCAATTAGTCTTTTTTACCCTAGTTAAATCGAAAAAAAATAGTCTGGTTGATGATTTAAAAAAAAAATGCTACTTGAGAGGCAACCTAACTTTTCTATACTTAGTCAATCTTTTTAGTGTGGTTTTTTTTGTTTCTCATTGTTATTTCAATCGTTATTTTCTTTATTTTTAATTTTAGTTACTTATTTTTTCTTTTTCCCTTTTGTAGGTTTTTTCTTAAGTTTTAACTTTATTTTTACTTTATTTTATTTAAAAAAAATTTCAAAACGGTGTCGTGGTGCCCATGTAGTAATCTCCCCCATAGTAAACTTGAGAATGGAGTGTCGTGGCACCCCTTACTCAAGGCCATGGTGCCTACTCAAGCCCCATTCCTATACCAAGGGCTGAGACTAGAGTGCTGTGATGCTTGCTCAAGCCTTTCCTTGAAAATTACCTCATTTTTAACCCTTCACCATCTTCTTCAGTTTTAAGGGTTTCTCTTTTTCTCTTTAACCCCAGATTTTTCTCTCTCTACTAACCACCAACTCAAAAACACTTATCAAACCTTAAAATTTTGGCATCAAATCACACTTTTAAAGCAACCAAATCATCTTCAACTTATCAAACAACAAATCAAAATGCAGAAAATTCAAGTAAGTTGTTTATGTTCTTTGAAAATTTTTAATCTTTGGTAGAATTTGACATTGAGGAAGAGATTTGTGGTTGTTGTTAATGGGTTTGTGCTAAATTTGAGATTGTGGTATTTGTACTTGCAAATTTCTTAGTCTACAGTGATTATTTTGAAGAATTGATGATTGAAATTGTGAATAGTAATAAATTTTTGCACTTAGTATTAAGTTGTGGAATGGTGAGTATTTGTATGTTATTAAATTTGATGGAATTCTTTGTGGGTAGAGTTGAGAAAAGTGTTGCATAAATTTGTTGGAAATTGGGTTTTTGTTGTTTCAAACTTGTTGAGATTATTATGGCACCCAAGAGAGCTTGTGGTAGTGGAAGTGCAAGTGCGTTTGATCAAAGTAAGTTTATTTCTACTGAGGCTGCTCAATGCCATACTTAGTCTCTTTTGCAAAAGTTTCTTGTTCCAAAGAGAGGCAGTGATATTCGCGCTAGTCTTTATAGAGACATCTACAACAACATTAATGAGAGGCAGTGGGATAAGTTCTCTGCTCAACCAAAGGCAATTGTGATGTTGGTAGTTATAGAATTTTATGCCAATGCTGCTGAGCATATGAATGAGCACACTTTTGTTTGAGGTCGTTAAGTACCTTTTAATACGCATACAATTAATCAATTCTTCAATATGCTTGACATTGTGAATGAAGAAGATGGCCAATATTTGCATGGGAATGTGGATTTTGATGAGGTTATTGGGTTGTTTTGTAATTTGGGTACCGAGTGGAGGTTGTCTAAGGGAGTCCTGGTCTCTTTTAAGGCTAGTGCCATGGATAGTGATTACAAGGTGTGGTATCATTTTTTGGTAAAAAAGATGCTTCATGTGAAGCATTTAAGTGATGTAATGAAAGACAGAGTAATGTTACTTTATGCCATTGTATGGGGCAAGTCCATTGACATAAGGTAATTAATTTTCACTAATATCATAGTCATAGTCCTTTCACCTTGTGATGGCCTTCGGTATCCTTCTTTAATTACTGCGTTGTATCGACAAGTCAGAATGGTATGAAACAGTAATGAGGAAATCTTACATCCTAAGGTTCCTTTTGATTTAGGGATTATAAGCTAGTTTTGCGCACATGAGCATTCTACTATTGGAGGTAGTTCATCATCTGCACCACCACATCCTAGGCCCATTCAACAGTCCTTGACACTTCCTCAATAGATAGAATGTTTGGAAGTGTAGACTAATCAACAATTTTCCTACCAAGTAGAGTGTAGCCATGGACCTGAATAGATGATAAGAGCTTGTGCACTTCACATGGGGTTAGATATGGAGCTTTTTCCTACACTACCAACTGCTCCTTAAATTGGTTATAATGATGAAGATGAAGAGAAAGATTAGAGGATCTTCGCTAGTTAGGGGAGTTTTTTTTACTATTTCTAATGTTGAGGACAATGTTAGTCTGAAGTTTGGCAGGGGCGGGGGGGCAGTTTAAGCTTTTAAGCCTTGTTTTAACTTTTGCATTTTATGTTTTTAAATTTCAATTTTAATTAAGTTGTTTAGCATTTAATTTTCTACATGCTTTAAAAACTTGAGCTAGAGAAAGTTGCGTCAATTTCTTTGATCCACCTATCCAATGATGAAAATTAGTTATCTTGTATCTTTTGCTCTTAGTCAATGTGAACATTATTTGAGTATTATGCTGAACTCTTATGTTAAGCATCATTGTAGGATGAGATTTCCCATAATTTAAGCACTATATTTCTTACTTTAAATTATTGTGTACATTTAGAAAAGATTTATGTGAATGTAAATTTTTGAATAATGTCTTGAGTTCTAGAATTCATTTGAGTTTCTCTCTAGGTGAAGTCTTAGACTATACTTAGTTAAGGAAATGACTTAGGCTATCTTTGGACCAATTGAGGTTTTTGAGCCTACCTTGCTATATATTTATCCCTAGAATACCCCTTTGAGCCTAATTGTTTCCTTTTCTTTGTTAAACACATAATTAAATAAGCTTAGCCTTAAATAATTTTCCAATTTGGCACCCATCACTCCTAAGTGTATAGATCATTTTATGAAGTGTATAAAGCTAAGTGATGAAAAAGGTAGAAAAGGTGAAGTGGTAAAAAATTCAAAGATTTTTTATAGTACTTACCCTAGTATCTACCATAGAAAGAAACAAGTTTGGGGGTGCTAAATTGTGAATGAAAAAAAAAAAGGGTGTTTGGTGAATGAAAAGTTTGGAGAAAAGAGAAGGGTATTACTAGGAGAAGTCAAGAATGAAGCTCTATATAGGTCTTAAAATTATTATATGCTTAGGGTGAGTTGAGCCACATATTATCCCATATCCTACCTTAAACCAAGCCATAAGTTACAAGCTTAATAAAGTCCTAAGGATTCTTGATTAAGCATTAGTCTACATTAATGGAGAAAGAGATGTAAAGCAAACATATGAAACTTTAGACTAATTTGAATTTTTCATAAGCATAAATTTATCAAGATGGCATGATGTTCATTGCAAGAAATTTAGCACACACATGGGAATTCATTTGACAATGAGCTTGCATTTGAGCTGAAATGTGAGCTTGAATAATATTTATTTCTTGCTTTTAGTTGAGAAAATGAGATAACTTGTGAGGAATTTAAAGGTGATCATGAAGCTAGTGAAACCTACTTCCAATTAGATGTTTTCTTTGTTTATGTTATTTCTTTTTATTTTAGGTTTTGCTCAAGGACTAGCAAAGTATTAAGTTTGGGGGTGTGATAACTCTATTATGTAGAGTTATCTAGCCACATTTTGGGTACTAAAATAGCTAAATCCTTGAGTTTTAGGTAGTTTTCATTATTTTTCTTTAATTAGTTAAAGCATGTTGAGTTAAGTTAATTCAAGTTATTTTGGTTCATTTTTATGTTAAAAATTGTCTATTTTTAGCTATGATTGATTTAGTTCCTATGTCTTAAAGGTACTCAAAAACAAAAGGGGTCAAGTGGTGAAGAAAAGTGCAAGTATGGCTAAGGGTGTCTCCTAAACATGCTGCGGTATTTTAAGCATGACTCATGATACAAAAGTTCAATCAATGTGATATTTAGACCAATGGAAAGATAAGAGGCAGATCTACAACTTTCATTCGTTTCATTTTGCCCATATTAGCTTTGAAATAGGAGAAAATCATGTTGCAAGAGAAGGCTATGCAGTAGGGTCAACATAAGAGAGCATGGTGCCGTGGTCTTGAATGGTTGTGGCTGCGACGTTGGGATGCCCCCTTTTCCCATACAAGGACCAGCAAGCATGGTGCCATGGTGCTAGCCATCCAAGGCCGTGGCACATTAATGCGAACACCCACCATAGAAAAACCTGAGAAGTTGGCGTCATGGCTTCAACATGTGGAATTTATTTTTTGCCTTTTTGAGTTTTTAATTTTAAGGCTTTCAAGGGGGTATAAATAACACTTTTTCAGCAACTTTTGAACTTATGAGGAAGATCATCCCATGTTGTTATTGAGCCAGTGTGGAACGCATTCAACCATTCTTTAGCTTTATCCCTCCATAAGGAAGGAAAAAATCTTAAATGAATGGCATCATCTGTGACACCATTATGTTTGAAAGTATCACAAATCTCCAAGAAGTTTGATATATGGCTATTTAGATAATCATTTTGAAGGCCCTTAAACTGGACTAAGGTTTGAATCATGGTAATGATAGTTGGCTTGATCTTGAAATTGTTTGCTTGAATAGTTGGCCTTTAAATACTCGATGGAATTCCTTGTACCAAAGGAACATCATAATCCCTTAAGCAATGATTTTTAGCTACTACCTGCTCTTGGATTTGCTGTTCACCCTATTGATCAACTATTGTATTTATCGGAGCAACACCTTGTTGATTTTCTCATCAAAGTCTGTGAAATGTTCTCTCAATTTTTGGATTATAGGAGATAGTCTCCAAGTTGTTTGCTCATCTCATACAATGACTGAACACACCTGCCAACCAATGAAATAAAACTTAAATTAAGACTAATTTGTAAAATTTTAATATAACCAAATAACAAAAAAAAAAACAAAATGCCCGACAACGGTGCCAAAAACATGTTGTCGATTTTGCCCACGCAATTATATGTATTTAACAAGTAATATAGATAGAAGTCCAAATTATCATTCCCACGAAGATTTGTTTCTCCAGTTTCACTAAGTATTAAAATTATATAACAAATTAAACTTATTTATGCAAACTAAAAATTGAAAAAATTAATCAAAACTAGAATTTAAAAGAAACACTAAATTAACCAACAGAAATTAAAGATATTGAGAAAATAATAGATTAAAGACCTAGAATTATGGGTTCATTCAACACTTCATATTATACCGATTTTTCTTGTTATTTATCTTTCTAGGGTAATTTTACTAACCTAGAATGCAAAGCTATGAACAAGTCTTCGTCGAGATGCTTGTACAAATACCTAAATTAATTAGTTCACTATATGTCTATAGGAATCAATTAAATTAAATTCATTAAGCAAGTGTCTTAATTTGGCTATGTATGGCATTTGGCGTATGTCTACTCGAATCACAAATCAAATCACCTAAGTGATAAGAACATGCACTAGTCAAATCTTAGTCCAACCTAGAATCTCTCTATCAAGTTTTTATTAGATTCATATATCAATTAATTGTTGATCAGGCAGTTAAAGGCATTAAGAACAGATTTGAATAAGTAAAACAATACCCAATCGTGATAAATAACAGAAAAACATGTATTCAGACTACATGTTGACACCCATCATAATCCTAGACATGCAAATTAGTTCATAATATTTAATAAAAAAATATCCAAAAAAATTTAGCCATGAATTCAAAAAAAGAAAATAAGAATAACATAGAATGAGAGAAATAAATTAATATTGAAGCTTTGTTGATTGCAAATCTCTCTCAATTGCTCTTGAATTCTTACTTGATTCTTAGCTGCAATTCTCTAGAAAAACTACTACTATCTCTCCTTCTGAATGCTCTCAAAAGGCCTTTTAAATATGTGCAAGGTGCCCTATTTTCCAATATTTTATCAAAAGTTTGTTTTTAGAAATTACGGTGGTGTTGCGACCTTAACTTCTTGGCATTGCGGTGCCTTGACACGCCTTGGTGGCACCACGGTGCTCCCTTTATGATGTCATAGCGGTTTGCTTTTGGCCATTTGTATGGTGTACCCCTCTAGCTCAACGCTGCAACCATGAGCCTTCCAGCACTGTGGCTGTAGTTCCTTTAGTGCTGTGGCCATGAGTAACTCAAAGTCTCGGCCTTAGTCACCGTGCTACTTTGTGTGTAGAACTACATCTATCTATCATCTACAAACGTGATTTTCACCTTGATATGATCCGAATTGGGCAAAGTGGTAAAGATGAAAGTTGTAGCCCATTCTCTTATCTTTCCCATGAATTAAAAGTCACATTAATTGGACTTTTACAGCTGAAGTTATCTTTAAACTACTACAACATGTATGAGTGACATCTTCATCATACTTATGCTAACATAACTCAATTTCACATTGCTCATCACATATCTTGTACAAAACCATGAGAGAAATCAACATTAACTCTTCTTAAAGTAAATTAAAAACAAAATAAAGTAAAATTAAACTAAAACAACTTAATTTAACTATTCAACATATAATCTAACTTACATTAGAAACTCACCTAAAATGCTAAAATTTGAACGTAAAAACTCAAATGTCTAGCTACTAAAACCCCCAAAATGTGTTAAAAATAACTCTATATAATAGAGTTATCACATATACCTTATGAGATGAGTAAGCATGTATGTGATGGACATTCTACATACTAAATGCTATGAGTACAAAAGCTTAACGGGTGCGATTGATTCCACTCTGACGGGGTGTAGTGATGACTTCATTCCTATGATGCATCATAAACGCCCAAGGTGCAATGGAGTTGTACATTATCGGCTCAAGGTTAATAGGGGTTGTACCATCACAATGTGTGAGTTTAATGTTAATGGAATGATTATAATTGTTATCTTTATGATATGTTGCATGTTAAGTTCATCTTGAATAATGTTTGTGATCTATACTCAATGTTGGCATGAATATGTGATTAAAGAAATGAAATGAGCTATAAAGATAATCCCAAGAGGTAAGGGGACTTAAGGAATGGTAAAATCACACAATTTTGCTGAGAAAACAGAGGTTTAGAGGCTATCTGTTGATACTTGTAGAACATTAATTGATTAATAGTATATAGAATGCCATAAGAAGCATTCCGCTTTTAATCTATCGATAGATGAGTTCTAGAATTGTATGTATTGGCTTGTTTAAAAGCTTTTCAAGGGTAAAATGGTTTTCCAGCGGTTATTTACACTTGTTTACATCATATATGCTATTTAAATGTGTTTAAACACCATGTTTCGTAAGATTAAAGTTTAAATTGATTATAAATGGTGTGAGATTATAAGTGCATGATTACGAAACACTTTTATCCTTTATCTTTTCCCCTTCCTATATCTACTCATGGAGTCTTTGTGACTCACATGTTATTTTCTCCATTTGTTTTGTTGTAGATTAGTGATAGCATTTTGATAGCAGCAATTGCCATAGATACTAGTGTTCGGTTTTCATTCTTTGGTAGGTGTTTAGCAACCATTTGATGCCTAGAGGGTTGGTCAAGTTCTGCTGATGAGTCGATCTTTACTTTATGTCTATGTTTACAGACTATGAACATGTTTTGTTTTTTTTTTAAAAGATCTATGAACATGTTTTGTTGACATGGCCAATGTTGGGCATCTTACATGGATAGTGTTATGTATGAGATTATGATGATGGCTTTAGAGCCTTTATGGACACTTGAGGGTGACGATGATGTTTAATGTTTATGTTTTCATGCACTATGGTAGTGACACTTGTTAATATTATATATGAAATTCACGAGCTTACACAATTAAGTTGAAAAGTTCCCTAATTGTATAATGAGTATTATGAATGCATGCACAGTGATTTTGTATTCAGATGGATATTATAAGATATTTCCACATGTAATGATGAATGTTTAATGTGTTGGAATGAGCCCTGTAGTCAATTGAGAATGGTTAAGGCTCGGTTCCAATCATGCAACAATATCATTCTTATTAAATGATTAAAGGTTTTCCTTCATTAATATGACATCAATTATAATGGGTTATAAGCCTAATTGGATGAAGTCCATGAGATTAATATGTCTTGCAAGGGAATTGTAATGGGTTTCAATTATAAGATCCCTGTGCATCAAAGCATAATCTCTAAATAATTCCTGATCATTGTATTATTGATACGAGGCATCAATAATGCTTAAAGATTAGCACATGCTATGTTCCTTATGAAGTAAGCAATTGATCTCATAAGTTGAAGTATGGGGATGCTTGGTACTAGGATGTCGGTTGTTGCTTAGGAAAGCAAGTTCACTAAATGTGACCCAACATAAAAAGTGCATTTGGTGTCTCACTCTAGTGTTTATGCAATATTTCTTATGTGACAGTTGTGTAAATATTCTTTAGAATTGAAACACTAGGTTCTTTTATATGTCGAGTACTATGCTTTGATTTCATCCTTACGGGGTGCTTAACCAAGGATGCCAAATTAGGATGCTTTTGGGTATAACATGAAACATGTGAAGGTAAATGAGTGGTCAAGATAGGAATCATCACCCTACGTGAATAAAGGGATATATCTTAACAGTTCTTGGTTAATGTTAATTTATTGAAGTCCTTGGCCAAGATGACTCAGAGATTATGAAAAAGAGTTTCATAAGTCTCTATTAAGCTAATAATCTAAACTCGGGAATGATATGGAGATCTATGAAAGTAGACACTGCACCATGCTCTTGTCATCTCTGTGATATATAATGACAGAATAAATTACACTAAGAGACTGATCATTGAAAGGTTGAGTCAAACCATCGTGACTCTTCTAATATTTTAGGTGGCCATGATGCATTGCTAGATGTGAATCTTAGTCTATGGAATTAAATTAATTAAGGTTACAATTTAATTCCATTGCCAACATATGGGAAGCCTAATGGGTCACACACAAAAGGTGATTATTGAGATTAAATTAAGAAGGATAATTAAGTTGGACTTAATCAATTAAAGACTTATAAGCTTTTAGACTTAATCGATTAATTATGGACTTAATCGGTTAAGAACATATATGTGATTAATGTTATCGATTAATGTAATCATTATTTGATTAATGAATTATAAGTTTTTAAGGACTTAATTTTAATTGTTTAATTAAGTTATTGGATTAATTTGCAATTACATAAACGTATGTAATTAACCTAAGTAGGGCTGAAATTAATCCAAGAATATAAACCTTGCTATAAGCCTAATTTTTGAAAGAGAAAAAAAAAAAGAAAATCCAACCAACTAGTGTGTGCCGCCTTTCGTGATTACAAAGGAGAAAATCAATTTTCTTCTTGACTATTCGGCCTAAAGTTGTTTTTCTTTTCTTTAGAGAAAAGTGTTATGAACACTACTTTGCTAACACATCGTTAGGCTTAGCAATCCCACCTTAACGCAGGGTTTCTCATAATCATCATGTGGACTTTCATTAGAGGCTGCACAATAACCTCTTGTATAGCTTTGGTTTTCTAGAATCGAGCTAGGTGTGAGGTCAATGAAAAGTGTTGTTCGGGAATTTAGATAAGGAATCTAGCTTTCTTCTATTATTAAAGTAATGATCTATAATCATATGTTTGCTGTATGAATACTTGATGACAATCAAGAGACCTTTGAAGATGACCTTGGGTGGGTAAAGGCGGTATTTTATGTTTTATTTGTTTTCATCACGTAATTTTATTTTGTATTGCATTGTGATGCATGGTCGGCCTATTCCAACAGTGGTTTCAGAGCCACCTTCAAGGCTTTTAATTGTCTAAACATATTTATATGTTGGTGATTAATTTGTGGAAATTTTTCTTTTTTATTCGACATCACTCTTTGAAAAAACTGATTTTAGAATGTGTTTTTAACTTTCTCAATTTCATTAAAATTCAGAGACTTTTTTTCATGATATAGATCATTTTTAGATTATTTTAAATGTTGTTTAAGGTCCTAAAAGGTTAGGATTAATTACCATTTGAAATAAATCTTTTGAATGAAACAAAACACTAATCAGTTTTTTGTGTAGTCAAATGACAACACAGGTGTTTCGATTTGATCCCTTTATTTTGGTTTCAAAAACTGATCAACACATTCTAGAAGTTCCTTATCTTGAATTGGTCAATCAAGAGGTTTTGCAGTCTTCCCTCAATGCAAATATAAATTGCATAAGATGAAATTTCAATCTCATTCAAAAGGAATGCATGGTGATGGATGTTTAGGTGGCGTGTTGGTGCTAGACTGCTTGCTCAATCTTTGCTTAATTTCCAACAACCAAATTTTGTGGAATTGTTCCACATTAGTTGTTGGATAAGTGGACAGGAAGGCCATGAAACGCTCATGATCAAATTGACTGATTTTAAGCAAGAAAATTGGAGTGAATTAAAATCTGTCCTGCACACAGTTTTTGACATGATTTTTAGTTTTAATTGACAAGAAAGTCTTGGAAATTAATTCTGAAAAATTCCAAAAAAAAATTCTTATTGGAAATGTTTATTTAAGGATTTTTTCTGGAAATATGATGGTCAAATATGTTGATTTCAAACAAGAAAATTGGTGCAAATATAAATCTGTCTAGCTCACTGTTTTGGCATGAATATCGGTTTTAATTGACAAGAAACTCTTAAAGATTAATACTGAAAAATTCCAAAAAAAATATCTTTATTAAAACGTTCAATGAGGATTATTTCTGGAAATTTTCATGGCCAAACAAGCTGATTTAGGCTATTAATTGTTGCAAGTTTGAAAACAGTTCAGTGAACAAGTATAGCTTGAAAATCGGTTTTGAATGGCAAGATAATCTTGCAAAATTAATTCTGAAAATTTCAGAATATTATCCTCATTTGAAAGGTTCAATTAAAGGATAGAATTTTGAATATTAATTAATTTTTGAGTGGCTGGACACTTAACTAAATTAAAGAAATGTCCTTCACGTGTGAAACGGCACTGATGACAAAGGTTGTGCATGGTGCTGCCACACATGGATGCTACACCTCCCATTGCCATGGATGCAACCGTTTTATGGAAGAGGTTGTTTACTGGAGATATTGGGCCCTCAATGATCAAAAAGGATTTTTTCCTTAGCTGATCATTGACTCCTAAATGTTAAGGATATATGCCTAAAATCAAGGAGTTTGATTGTAGGATGGAATCAGTTAATTTTGAATTAATTGATATCAAATCTCCTAATTAAAATCTTATTCAATAAGATTAGATAACTCCTAAATCAATAGGGTTGATTGACCAATTAAAATCTAATAATTATTAGATTATGTTAGTTAAATTTGATGGATAATCTTTAGAAGATATCCATGTAATCCAATTACACAAATTTAATTAAAAAGGGAATTATCTTACCAAATTATCTAAAGATTCTAACATGGATTAGAAGTCTTAAATGGTAAGATAATTTTAACAAGATAATTAAATGGATAAGGCTAAATCCTAAAGTGTTTAGGAAACATAATCTATATAAGACAACACTTCAAGTTTGATTGGGACCAAATATGCAAGTCTCCGAATGTGTTAGGACATAGTTGACACATTTCCAAAAATGTTGGAGTTTCTTATAATTATGGAACTTTCCTATAACGTTTAGGATGGATATCTAAATTAGTAAAGCTTCCTAAATGGTTTAGGCTTCTAATTAAAATAAGCTTAATTAGAATGAACTACTAATCTAGATAGATTTTCAAATCGGATTTGAATTGATTGAACTTGTTAATAGGATTATTCACTTTAGTAAATGATTTGATTAAGGTGTTTTGCAAATTATGTTTTCATAAGAATGCACCGAAGTATTGGAATTATGGTCTTCAAATGTTGGATGACATATTTCAAAAGAAATGCCAGATCATCATCATATGAAGCATGTTTGTATTTACTTATATGTTCATAATTAGATTATGGACATATGAGGATGGTTATGGACTATAGGTTTAATATGATTGTGGATGAATGGTTGAATGGCTTTTTATGGTAATTTTTCAAATAGGGTTTGCAAACCCTACCTTATCTCTTACATTCTGGGTTTGTAAAGTTTGCTTCTTATCTAACTCCCCTTGAATGTAACTCAAGGTTTATACATTTAATTGTAATTAGAGATAAGATTAGATTAGGAAAGAAATTTTGTACATTTGAAGATGGAGATCCAAGAAGCCATGAAGAGCTAAAGGTGGATGCTAGCTAAAGCATGAAGTGCTTAATGTATGCTACCCCTAGGATTTGACCAACTAGTTCCCTTTGATGGCTCAAGGAAACTAGAGTAGAAAAATCCATAACCATCTTAGTAGAACAGCTTGTGATAGATTTAATTTTATGCTATATATTAAATGCTATGCATGCTAATCAAATTAGACCTTAATAAAACGAAAATGATAAATCCCTCGTAAAATATTGAGTCACATGTCACGTGTGATTAAATTACCTTCCACCACATAGTAAGATAACTTGGCTGCTCTTTTAATCAGAGGTTTATTGAAAACACTTATGGCCACACTTTTACATGAGTATGTTTGAGCTATTGGTGGGTCTTACTAAACTAGTTTCATAAAATCCGGATGCTTAGAAACTTGATTATTATGAAACTAGAGGCAAAAGTTAGGCGACATATATATGATGTACTTATACAAGAGTTGTCACCTAACTGAATCTAGGAGTCACATAAGAGATGTGATCGATAAATTAAGTTATCTACCCAATTAGGCATATCATGGCTTGTTGAGCACACTCAAGGTTATGATATGTTGAATGGGGTCTTAGACACTAGAAAGATCCTAGAAGAGACTTTCCGAAATAAATTTGAGGGTTGTCATTTTGTGTGAAAATAGTGGGAGAACTAATTTAAATACTAAAACCTCATTTTAAATAGTTTATGCATGTTACTTACGCATTGCTTTTATTTTATTTTATTTAGGCATATTTTATATACATCGTAAATGTTTATTAACTTGTCACTTCGGAGCACCTCAGATACAAACAAACTCACTAGCCTAAAGTTTATGGATTGGTTTCAAAACCTCAAGATTGTCTTGAAATAGGAGAAGAAATCCTATGTCCTTGACACTCCTATTCCACCAGTCCTTGTTGATGATGCTAGTGTTGAGGAGTGGGAATCATATCAGCGTCATAAGGATGACGATGAGCAGGTAGCATGCATGATGCTAGCCAGTATGATCCCTAAGCTCCAAAAACAGCATAAGCATATGGATGTTCAATCCATGATTCTTCACTTTAAAGATATGAGATCTCTAAGGAATTATTCTGATGCAAGATGGTAGAAGGCAATTCTGTCAAATTCCATGTGGTGAAGATGATTAGACTCATTGAGAGGCTTGGGCAATTAAGACTGGCAATAGATCATGAGCTAAGTATAGACTTAGTTCTATAGTGTCTTCTTGACAGCTTCAATCAGTTTGTGTTGAACTTGCATATGAATTGATTGGAATGCACTCTTCCCGAACTTCTGAATATGCTGGACATGGCAGAAAGATCAATAAAAAAGGATAAAGGATCTTTACTTCTTGTTTCCTCTTCAAAGGTCCAAAAGATGCCTAAGAAAACGAAAGCTAAAAAGGGGAAGAAAGTAGAGTCCCAAGCTGAAAAGGCAATTAAGCCTAAGGGAGGTGTCAAAAAGGACAAAGAGATATTCTATCATTGTGGCAAGCTTGGGCATTAAAGGAGAAATTGCAAGGAATACCTGGCTACTATTAGCAAGAAAAAAAAGCTTGTAAAAGTTTCTAATTTAGGTAGTATTTGTTAAGATATACTATTTAATGTTATAAAGGTCTATGATACTTTATATTGGTTCTAATAGGTATGACATATTGCAGAGACTAGGGATAGAGATGAGTACGATCTTATCTAAGGAGGTGACCACATCGATGGACTACATAGAGTATTGGATGCTACATATGGATAGTTGCACTCCTATTTATATTTATATTTATGTTTTGATTTGTAGGATAATTTAATTAAATGTTTTTGAAACATTTATATTTAGCATTTTGATGTTAAAGTTTTAATGTTTCATGTTTGAAAATTATTTGGAATAATTATGTTTTGTTTCATTATCCATATTTCTTATTTTTCCTTGCGATAGTGTTTGATCAATTACAAATTGCAATTGATATCAAATTAGTTTGATTAAAATAAATATTAATCAATTAAGATTTATGATTAATTTATCAAATGGACTGAAATTTGTTTTGTATAAAGATGGAATTTTCTTATGAATAAAATATAGAGATGTTTATTCAAAAGAAGAAAACAAATTCATATAATGATATGATTTAGTCCATGCTTCTCCAATACATAAAGCCTAGAATAATACTACGTAATGATATGATTCCAACTATACATTGAGATGTATGCATGTAACATCATAGAATATTCAAAATAGTTTGAATATTACTTTCGCAAAAGATCTTGGAATTTAGTGGGAGCATGATGACACTAAGAAAAGAGGTTATTAGTATTACTATGTTACATCAGAATCTAACACTTATGATTTTGCATAGAGATGCATAATCAATATAATTAAATGTATAAGAACTCTTTGAATTTAGTAGGATAGATGAGATGTATTATTCATATGAGATGAATCTACTAGATACGATCTACGTTGAGGTTTTACACCTTATTCTATCAATAGGTATCTAAAGAGTTAGATTTGATAGAATATACAAATGTACTTATCTCATACACATAAGATGGTTAGTGGGAGCAAATCTGATTCTTTGGTAATACAATTGCATGGGATGCAATGTGTATACAAAGAAGTTATAAAATTTAAAAGGCAAGCAGCACAACCTGATAACTATATGATATAGAGTTATTTGGGCTTAATTTTGATAATAATTTGGCTAGGTTTTTGTAGTAATGCATAGAAATTAGTAGATTTTATTTAATTATTTTAGGTGAGTCAATCTAATCTTGGTTAATTTTATATTTAATTTGGTGTTAATGTGGTTAAGATAGGTTGTTATTGATTTAATTGTGCTTTTGTAGGTGTTTGAAAGAAGAATTTTAGTAAAAGAAGGAGAGCAATTTCGAGGTGTAGACTTGCATTGCACATGTTTCGGTATTTTGGCAATAACTTTCTCTACAGAGCTCAAAATGAAGTGATCCTTGAACCATTGGAAAGATAAGAGAAAAATATACAACTTTTATGTTTATCACTTTACCCATTAGGTCTTTAAGATGGTCAAAAATCTTGTCAAATTTGACGCACTGCAGCAGTCCTAGAGCAATTGCGATTTTTGTTAATCAATTTGGCAAAATTACGACTTACATAGTTTGATGAGGAAATCTCAGCTGAAATTGACTTCTTTCTTCACCCAACTTGGCCTAACTTCAAAGCCTATAAAAGCAACCTTTCGGAGGACTTAAGAGAGGAGAGGAAGAAAACACCAGATTGAAAGCTGAGAGTCAAGTCACAAAATTATTGAAGCTGAGAAGATTTTGAAGGATTCAAGAAGACTTGGAAAATCAAGATTATAATTCTTGAGTTTATTCTTTTTGATTATTCTTTGTTTTCTTAGTTTCTTTTTATTATTTAAACTTTATTCAATGATAATGTGTGACTTGATGGGGAACTAAATTGTTTATCTAAGATTATGATTGAACTCAATATGTAGTCTGAATTATTTATCTCTCTTTTACTTATGTTTGATAGATTTAAGTTGTTTATTTTATTCTGTTTTTAATGCTTCTAATTGCCTGATCACTAATTAGATTGAATTGGAAACCTAAGTTAAACCTTGATGAAGGAGATTTAGGTAGACCTTGAATAAAATAGCGTATGATCAAAGACACTTAGTTGATTAGGTAATTTGATTTGCATATAGGGTAGACATACACCTATAAGCCATACGTAGCCAAAATTAGAGCACAAACTTAATGAATCTTTCTTCAATTTAATTTGCATAGACATATAGTAAATTAATTGGGAGAGGTATTTTTATGAGAAACTCGACAGAGACTTGTAAATAATTTAGGACTCTAGGTTAGTAATTTAATCCATTAAACTAAGTTAAGAGAGATGACAATAATCAAATGAAGTATTGAGGGATATTATAATCTTAGGTCTGGTAGTTAAGTGAGTTTTATTTACTATTTGATTTTAGTTTTTTTAGTTTTAATTTTTCTTTTTATTTTAATTGTTTGGATAAAATTAGGGTGTTATAATTTCAGTAGTTAATAGTAAAAATTAAACAATTCTTCGTGGGAACGATACTCTACTTCATTACTATATTACTTGTTAACGATATGTGCACTTGCGTGAGAAAATTTAACAACAAGTTTTTGGCGCCGCTGCCGAGGAATTGATTCTTAATTCTTTCTTGTTAATATTAATACCAAGCATTCCTAATCTTACTTCAAACTTTTCTTTTTATTTTCAGATACTTTTGATTGAGGTGATGAACTATCTGTGGCCATCTGAATAGTTTGTGCCTAGGAGGGTTGCTAGTGATAATGCATTGGATGCAATCAGTGTTTTAGCCAACCAAGTAGATGCTTTGACTCAAAAAATTAACGCTTGGGAAGATAATGCTTTTCAAAGTCCTTTTGTTACATGCGAGTTTTGTGGAGATAGGCATTCAAGCGATTGTTGTCCAGCCTATTATGAATCAATGCAATTTTATGAAAGCTTCGATGGGCAACAAAATAAGTCATACTCCAACAATTACAATTCAAGATGGAATCATGAAAATTTTTCATGGAGTAATGATCATGGTCCTACATATTCATAGCAACCTATTTTTCATAATGGTTTTTAGTCACAAGTTAGAGCTCCTATGCTAGAGAAAAAGCCTTCAATAGAGGATATGTTCATGCAATTCATGACAAGGACTAGTGCCATTTTTCAAAGTCAGGCAGCATCAATTCGAAATCTTGAGACACAAGTGGGTCAACTAACTAATGCCATCAATAATAGACTTCAAGATAATGGAGATAAAGTAGATCAAAGAAATACTTCCAGCAATCAAATTCAAGATGAAGAAATTGAGCAAGAAAAGAATATATCTACATCACCACAACTCAAGCCATATGTGCCTCCCATTATTTTTCTAGATACAATTGATAAGTTACCTAAAGAGGTTGTTGATATGGAAAATCCAAAGAAACTCCTTGAAACTTGTTTGGTTCACGATGCAACAATAAAGGACCAGAATGAAGAACTCACAATGTTACACATGTTTTGAAGGCTACACCAAAAGAGCATTGTCTAAGAAGAACTCAATTTGAGAAGTCAGGTAAAAATCAATCTATTCCACCATCTTGGGTTGAGCAAGTACCAAATCTTGAGTTAAAGGCACTACAACCTCATCTTATGAAGAGGCTACTTCATACCTCAAGCTTTCTTCATACAAACTCAAACCTCAACCAAAGTTAAGCTAGTGACTATAAAGAAGCGCTTCTTGGGAGGCAACCCAAGCACTCTAACTCACTTTCTTTTATTTTATTTTTATTTATTTAATTATTAAATTATTAACACTCTCTTTTATTTTTATAAGTAAAAAAAATAAAAACAAAAAAAAAGGAAAAGAGAGAGAAATTTCAAAAAAAAAAAAAAAATTTTGGGAAAGGGGCTAAGTCGCTGCTTCAGAAAAGGGAGGCCGCGGCAGCCCCTAAGCGAGGTCGCGACCTCACGGCAATTACCCACGAAGGTCACAGCGCCCACCAATGGGAGGCCGCAGCCCCGTGTTTTTGGGCTACCAACCTTGGGTAGCCCCCCATAAAAAAAAAAAGAAAGAGCCCATTACCCAATAAAACTCCTCGTTTCTTTTCAGTTAATTTTTTTATTTCTGCATTAACTTTTATTTTTTTTTGTAGTAAAAAAAAATCCTCCTAAAAATTGAGAATGAGAAAGATGACAATAAGGAGGGAAAGGATTAGCTTCTACAAAAATTCATCAAATCATCAGGGGAGTATTCTTTACCTTTTCTTTATTTTTTCTAACATTGAGGACAATGTTTAGTTTAAGTTTGGGGGGTGAATTTATTTTTCTGATGGTGAATATTTGTGAAGTTTTAAATTTAATTTTATGTGCATGTTTATCTAGATTTATAAATAATTTAGGATTTGTTGGTAAAAGAATTTAATTTTTGTTGAATTTTACAAATCAAGAGTAAAATTGTGCTAATTTTTTTTCAATGATTTTTTTATCCAATGATGATAACTAGTTGTCTTAAATTCTAAACTTTTGGTGAATAAGGTTTTTGTTTGGATTCATGCTAAATTCTTTTGTTAAGTATCATTGTTAGGATGTGATTTCCATAATTTTGAGCACTATATCTTTTATTATGAATTATAATAAATATTTAGAGAAGGTTTATATTGATGAGAATTTTAGATTATGTCATGAATTCTAGAATTTACTTGATTTTCTCTCGAGGCGAAATCCTAGGCAATACTTAGTTAGGGAGATGATCTAGGTCATCTTTGAACCGTTGGAGCCTAAAAAGCCAACCTTGTTAAATATTTATCCTTAGTATACCCCTTTTGAGCCTAATTTCCCTTTCTTTGTTTAACTACATAATATTGAGCTTAGCTTTAAAATTAAATTTCCAATTTTACAACCCTCACTCCTAAGCATGTATATTGTTTTAGGAAATATAAATTGAGCTAAATGTTGAAAAAGGTGGAATGGTGATGTTGATATGAAAAAAAAAGTTCAAAATATGAGAAAAAAAATAACCCCACTACCTACAAAACAAAGAAAATAAGTTTGGGGGTGTGAAATTGTGAAAAAAAAAAGTGTTGGATGAAAGAAAAAGTTCAAATGTGGAAGAAAAGGTGTACTAGGAGAAGAAAAATAGAGCTCTATATATAGGTCATAGAAAAATTATGTGCTTAGGGTGATTTGAGCCACATTAATATCCTTTATCATACCTTGACCCTAGCCATACATTACAAGCTTTATAAAGTCCAATTGATCCCTAGCTTTGTATTGGTTTACATTAGTGGAGAGAGAGACGAAAAGTAAACGTACGAAAATCTAGTACTAATTTGAAATTTGTGTTGGCATAAACTCATCCGAATATCATGATATTCTTGGTAAAAGATTTCACACTCACACGAAAATCCATTCGAGAATGTGCTTGCATTAGAGTTGAAACATGAATTTGAATGAGACTTCTATTTTTCCTTAGATTAATGATTTATAGATATACTTTTAAGGAAATTATAAAGAATCATTGAGTTGGTGCATTTTATCTCTAGTAGTAGTAGTAATAACTATATTTAGTTTTCTTTAACTGAATTTGATTTTCGTAAGTTTAGTTCTTTTCTATGTTTTGCTTGAGGACTAGCAAATCTTAAGTTTGGAGGTGTGATAACTCTATGATATAGAGTTATTTGGGCTTAATTTTGATAATAATTTGGCTAGGTTTTTGTAGTAATGCATAGAAATTAGTAGATTTTATTTAATTATTTTAGGTGAGTCAATCTAATCTTGGTTAATTTTATGTTTAATTTGGTGTTAATGTGGTTAAGATAGGTTGTTATTGATTTAATTGTGCTTTTGTAGGTGTTTAAAAGAAGAATTTTAGTAAAAAGAGAGAAATTTCGAGGTGCAGACTTGTACTGCATATATTTTGGTATTTTGGCCATAACTTTCACTACAGAACTCCAAATGAAGCGATTCTTAGACCATTGGAAAGATAAGAGAAAAATATACAACTTTTATGTTTATCACTTTACTCAGTTCGATATGTATGATGGTCAAAAAGATTTGAAGCATTCATATTGAACATAGACATTGCATTCTTAATCTTGGAGTGTTTTATGATCATCAAAAATAAGAGATAGAGAATGTTGACTCTATATGTTTTTGATGATAGCAAAATATTCCCATTCATTTGTGTCTAACATTTCTATCTAAGTGTGCAGGACAAAAAGTCATATGGAAATAATAAATCAACCTTTCAAATGTATATATCAAGAATCATGAAAATGAAGAAAGATGATTGATCAACTAAGAGGAAGGTCTTTGGCTAGATAATGAAGAATGTTGGTTGACTAAATTTAAATTGGAGAAATGGTGGGCTAAAGAATATTGAGAAATAGAACCAACTTAGTCAACCAAGATAAGGGTTAGTCGACTAAGAAGCTATTGCCAAAATTTGGACTTCAAGATAGAACCAACTTAGTTGACCAAGAAATGGGTTAGTCGACTAAGTGCACACTGCCAGAACTACAAGATACAAGGAATAGAAAATAGAGATGACTTAGTTGACTAAGATATCGGTTAGTCGACTAAGATCATTCTGCCTGCAAGTTTGAAATCTGCACTAAAAGATAGAGTAACGGCTAGAACCGACTCCCAACTATCTCCAACGGCTAGAAAACTATCCAATTACCATCAGAGATGTTTCTCCAAGTATAAAAGGGTTTCCCAACAGTTAGAAACAGTTTTTAAGAAGTGTTAAAGAGATTTAAGTCACATAAGAGCTGAAAAACCAAAAAATCTCTCTTGTACCTTGCTGTACCTAAACGCCCATTCTTTGTACTTGTATTCTGCACTCAGCCATGTACCATTTAGATCAACTTGTGATCATAGGTATTTTCTTTTACTTCTCTTCTTGTATTCTTAGAGTGAGGGATTTACTCTAAATGGTTGTTTCAAGCAAGGTTTGCTTGAAAGTGTTAAGGTTCTAACTTAGCCTTTAAAAGTTAGGTGTTGGGTTTTAGTTTAGCTAGTGAAAAACTAGTGTAAAAGGTTTTGGTTGAGTCTGCTAAAAGCCATTGTAAAGCTTGGTGAAAGATTATGAATTTCACTGGTTCTGAGTGGATTTGTTGGGAAAATCCTTGGTTGGATAATCAAGGTAGTGGATGTAGGTCTTGTACCAAACCACTCTAAATTGTGCTGTCTTGTTTACTTTGTTTTTGTTTTATTTTCTATCCTTCATTTGTCTCGCCCTTATCTAGACTTTGAGACAGTATTTGAAAGAGCCAATTTGTGCTATTCACCCCCCTCTAGCACATATTATTGGGACCAACAAGTGGTATCAAAGCTAGTTCCCTATTTTTAAGGTTTAACACCCTTTGGGAGGATCCAAATGGCTCTCCAAAAATCCATAGTTGCTGAGGGACAATCAACAAACAGACCACCTCTATTTGATGGCTCCAACTATCCTTGTTGGAGCACTAGGATGTCAATTTACATTAGAGCTATAGATTATGAGATGTGGGATGTCATAACCGATGGTCCCTTCATTCCTTCAACACTAAATGTTGTAACCAATAAGTTAATTCCTAAGCCAAGGTCCAAGTGGACAGAAGCTGAAATAAGGAGAGTACAAACCAACTCTAAAGCCATGCATACTCTCATTTGTGCACTTGATTATAGAGAATATGATAAAGTGTTCATGTACAAAAGTGCCAAGGAAATTTAGCAAAAATTAGAAAAGTTATATGGAGAAACGAATATGGAAAAGGAATTGGAAGACAACTCTTGTGAGGATCAATGCTCAACAAGTAACATGGCAAATGGAGACAAGGAATCAAGTGAAGATGAAAACAAAAATTGATTTGGAAAAAAAATGAAAATTTAGAAAAGGATTTTAAAGCTTACCAAAAGCAAATTAATTTTTTGGAAAAAGGAAATTTTGACGTGAAAATAAAATTTGAAGATTTATTAAATGAGAAAGTGGAAGAAAGATCAAACTTGTGCTTGATGGCCAGATATGATGAATCCGAGGTGTCTTCTACTTCTTGTGATATTTCAATTAATGAGCTGCAAGATGAATATGAATGTCTCTATGATGAGTTTGAAAAGCTTGCATCAAAATATAAAACTTTGAACAGAAAAGTTGCATCTCTTGAAAATGATTTGGAAAAGATAAGACATGATTTCAACTCTGTTTTTGAGCAAAGAAATTTTTTGCAAATTGAATTAGAACAATCAAAAACAGATTTTGAAAATCTACAATTGGAGTTGAAAAACAGAACAGATGCTTCACAAGATGCAGTTGCTGAAAATACTGCTTTTAAGAATTTAAGAAAAGAATCATCAAGAAAGAGCACAAATTTCATAAGAAATGCTAATGATTTCTCCTCTAGATGCTTTGTATGTGATAGAACTAGACATTTATCCTATGATTGCTTTAGGAAATGAAATGTGTAGAAAATTAGAAAAATTTGGGTTTCAAAAGGAACTTTATGCAACTAGACTAACTTTTAAGGATCCAAAGCAATTTGGATACCAAAGATCAAATGAAAAATGTCTCTTGTAGGTGTGCTAGAGCAAGGAGAAACAATTCTTGAAGAGTGAGTGCTCTTGAGTCACACATAAAGGAAAATGGGTGATATCTATGCTAAAACTCTTTTGTTTGTTTAAACGAGATTTTTGATTACTTATTTATTGAATGTTTCATTGATTTAGCTTGATTTCTAAAATTGTTTGCTCTTCTTAATTGAAAACTTTGGTTGCCTATTCTTGCTTGAATATTAAGTGCAAAATTCTTTGAGCTTTATTGATAAATCTTGGCTATGCAACTTGATTTGACATGATACATGCTATAAGTTGGCAGGAAGTATGAATCTAAAGATGGAGTATGTACTTATATTTGATCTTGAATATGTCATCATCCTTATTTTGAGAAAATTGTTTTATTAAGATTGATTGATTATGGAAAATTGTTTCTATAAAATTTCCTCATGATTTATAACATTGTTTCTATACTACTTCTTTGAGGAAAAATGATTTTTACGTATAATTTAGAAATATAAAAAGGTTCGATAATGTGATAGATATATGAGCATACTTAATGACTTACACTCACATTTATTCAAGTAGCCTAAAACAAGGAAAATTGAGTTAAAAAAATTTGTTCTTGATTTCCTTGTGCCTAACATAAGTCGACCATTTGAACAATCTTGATTTACATTCTAGAACTTGTTTGAATAGTTCAAGATGGTTGATAATGAGCTTGAAAGTTTTGACTACTTGAATTGGCACTTTTAAAGCAAAATGAGTTTATATGAGAAAAATGTTGCCATCCTTTAAGTTTAGAATGATATATGAATTGAACAAGTTTGTTTCATAATGAAAAATACTTATGACTTGTTCTTATTGGATGTGCATATTTTCTTGTAAGCTTGAATGGTCACAAGGGCATTTTTGGAACATAATTGTGAGAAATTTGCGAATGACCCTTGACATGCATATATATGATTCATTATGCCCATTACATATTTCATAAATCATTTAGAACATAATGAAACAAAATTGAGTGACATTGAGCTCATGATTTTTCACAAAGCAAGTATAATCTTGAATGTTTCAAGTTAAAAAGTTTACAAAGAAAGATTAAATATTTATCAATTGATTTTCTTGCAAAATCTTTTTATTCTCTTGGATTGAAATTAATTCTTTATTTTTAATGACATAGCATGATTGAGCAAACTTGATTTGATATATTTATATAAATTGCACAAATTCGATGTTGCTTGGTATTTCTCTTATGATTGGTAAAATTGATTGAAAGGGATTTCTTAAGCAAGATTTTGAGCGTGATAATTTAACATTGATGGACTTTTTCAAGCAAAAGAACATATCTATTTGCAATGTTTGGCATCCTTGAGATTATAATGATTTCAATGATATATAACTTGAACAAGCATACCTTGTGTTGAAAATGCCATTATATCTTGTTCTTGTTACAAATGATTGCTTGAATAATCTCAAGGGCATTTTTGTCCATATGCTGGAAAATTGTAGAAAATGCTAAATTTGATGCTTATTATGCTTAAACATTGTTTAAATACTTGTTATACATGTTATAAGTCATAGTCATGCATCATGATGTAAATTGAATATGTTTAAGCATATTAAAGGCATGATTCTTCAAATGAGCATTTCAACTTTTTAGCACTTGTGAACAATGAGCAATAAAAGCCAAAATTTGAGTTCA
>NC_030850.1:24823065-24884122 GCF_000208745.1 Theobroma cacao | reverse complement strand
TTGCTGGACCCAAAGGATATGTAGTTGACTCTTGAGTGCTCTAAAACCAAAATGGACAGGTTTTGAGTTCCAAAATGTCTTTTTACTTTACATCTTGTCCATTATAATATTTTCTTCCTTATATTTCTTTTTTCAAAGATGATTCTTAACTTTTAAAAACATGCAACATGAATACTCTCATGATCATTTGGTGCAAGTCATGTTCTTGAAATTGCAAAACTTGTTGAAAAATGGGAAATCTTTTTTGATGAAATAAATCTATCTATTCCCAAGCATGACACTCATATTGATTCCATAAATTCTCATGTAGTTGCAATGACAAAATAGAAATATGAGAAATTGTTCATCAATTTTTGAATTTGTTAATTCGATTGGATTTTCATGTGCTTATATTGTAAAAATCTTTTCATGAAAATTAAAATGTTCAAATGCTAATCTAGGAACAATTCTTGAAATATATTTTACGTTTGTGCTTAAATGATTGTTTCAAAATTGATTTCTTGATTATGCATACAAACTTGATTAAGATGAACTCATCAAACTTAATGAAAATATTCTTGGTTCATCGACTATATTGGTTAAGACACATCCTTATATGATTTTTCTTTATGCTTGACCTTAAGGTTTGAAGTCTAAAACTTGACTTAAGCTATACATTTGAACATGAATATAATTGTCAAGTTTGATCATGGCATATATTGTGAGTTGCATAGTTGAAATTTATTTTGAATATGCATTTAAATGTTAACTATGTCTTCATTGAGCCCTAACGTTTACATGATCTAAAGATTTGGTGTGCACCCAACTTTAGCTTACAAGTAACCATAAACAACTTGACATGTCAAATAGAATATGGCCTATAGCTTTAGTTAGCAATGAATGCCTAGTGTGCTTTGATTAAATATCTCTTTTTTTGAATCTTGATAATTGGTATTCATTGATGATTGAATGTTCATTTTGAATAAATTCATGAGTTGAGTGCTTTACTTTCAATATTCTATAACAATTGATATCACCCTTGAATCATGAATTATTGAGAAATTGCATGTACTTTGAACTTCAATGGTTGCATATTTTTTCAATGGGTATATGTCTATATTGAACTCATGCTTGCATTTTGATGAACAAAATTGGAATCATGATTAAGGAAGATAGCCATGTTATTTCTTGTAATCATGTTTGTCCTTATTTGATCATAACTTTCATACATGATCGCAATAAATGCAAAATGCTTTAGTCATGCTTCATTAATAATGATATGCCTTTTGTGAAAGTTCTCCTTGAATTGACAATTTCATATATAATATGGAGAATACATCTTGCAATGTTTGCTTCAAAATGATTTGGATGAATGACCGCTTGAAATTGATTGGGAATAATACTCACTGAAAATGCTTAATGATGATATTTTTTAATTTCTCCTTGAGTTGCTATTTTCATTTATGAACTAGGGAATTTATTGGAAATGCTTGATTGATATTACTTGGATTATTGATATTGGGAGTAAATAATGAATGTTTGATGATGATTAATAATACTTGATGATAATTGAGAATAGTGCTTGAAGACTAATGATACCTTAGACATGCCTAAGAACTACTTGGCAAATACTTCTTGAAAATATGAGTATGTGATGCATATGTTGAACATCTATTCAAATGCTCATACTTTTTTGGTTCCATGAATACTTGAGTATTAGGGAAATAAATTGAATATCCATATGAATGCTCATTTATTCTAGGCTCATGATTTCTCTCCTAATATTTGATATATTGAGGATCTCTAACAATTTGTGTTGAGCTTATGATTTCTTAAGAGGGAGTCAACCATTGTCATTGATATCATAACAAATTAAGATCTTTAACAACAAGGTTTGGTGAGAATTCAACATTTGGTATTCTTCGCTACCGGTAACATATTTCTAAACACCAAAATAGATATTGTGCCTTATATTGCTTCTCATTTAAATTTGAATGTTGAAATACATAATTGGTATCAAGCCTTAAGTTTTCTCAATTAGTGTCTAGCTTTAAAATTAGCATCAAGCTTTATAATTGTCTTTTCTCTCTTGAGCTTTAAATTGATCATATCTTTCTTAAATGTTTTGAGCCTTGAAGTTGATATGCTTGGAATGCTTAATGATAAGGGAAGTCTTTACTAGTGCTTTACCAATTGATATAATGAGCTTTAAAAAGATCCATCTCTCATAATTGTTATTGTGCTTTTATAAAGGGGGAGATTTTACTTATATCTACCAATTGGTATATTGAGCTTTAACACTTGGTATTGGAGTTCAAATATGGCTTATGTGCTTGTTGAACATCTTTATGATTATCTTTCTTGAACTGCATAATTATTATGTCCACATTTCGGTTACAGGTATTTATACATGTGGCTTTGTTATTGATGATTCTTTTGATGAATTAATAGTTGAATGTGCTTAATGGGTATATTTCTTAATGACTTGGTTGAAGATATTAAGTGCATATATATGATGACTTGGAGACTTTATGGTTACATATTCATGGTCTTAATGCTTATATTCTTGATGGATTTTACTAACCATTATTTCTTGAGCTTAAGTGTTTAATACTCACTCTTCTTAACCTTTTTGATATAACAGAAAGGGAGAAAAGGTTTATGAGCAAATTTAATTTTATGCATATGTTGAGGGGGAGATTTTAAAATCATTTCAAATGCAAATTATGCTCATAGTTTTGTCATATGAAAAAGGGGGACATTGTTAGCTTTAAAATTATTATAGTTTTGATTATGACAAAATGAACAAATTTGCTTGAGCATTAGTTGAGTTATTCTTGACAATTTCTTGAAATGAATTAACTCCCATACACTTGTTCTTACATTGACACAAGCTTGACTCTTGAAGTTATTGAACTATATCTATAAGCTTGTATGACTTAGGTGTATGAGTGTTTATGATTCTCATTCATTAAAGTTTGATTTAAAGATTAAAGGAAAATCTTGATGCACTCATTAAGGAAGAGTTTTGAATATCTTGTTTAACGATGAAAAATAAAAAGGAGAGAAGAAAGACTAAATCAAATAGAGTTAAATAGGTCTTCATGTTTAATTTATGTGTGTGATGCTCAATTTTGGTTTTGTTGAATATTATGTAAAGAAAAGTAGATGCATTGACTAAGGGGGAGCAACTCATTATGCATAAAGATTTGAAGCATTCATATTGAACGTAGACATTGCATTCTTAATCTTGGACTGTTTTGTGATCATAAAAAATAAGAGATAGAGAATGTTGACTCTATATGTTTTTTATGATAGCAAAATATTCCCATTCATTTGTGTCTAACATTTCTATCTAAGTGTGTAGGACAAAAAGTCATATGGAAATAATAAATCAACCTTTCAAATATGTATATCAAGAATCATGAAAATGAGGAAAGATGATTGATCAACTAAGAGGAAGGTCTTTGGTTAGATAATGAAGAATGTTAGTTGACTAAAATTTAAATAGGAGAAATGGCAGGCTAAAGAATATTGAGAAATAGAACTTAGTCAACTAAGATAAGGGTTAGTCGACTAAGAAGCTACTGTCAAAATCTGGACTTCAAGACAAAACCAACTTAGTTGACCAAGAAATGGGTTAGTCGACTAAGTGCACACTGCTAGAACTACCAAATACAGGGAGCAAAAAATAGAGAAGACTTAGTCGACTAAGATATCTCGATTAGTCGACTAGGAGCATTATGCCTGTAAGTTCAAAATCTGCACTACAAGATAGAGTAACGGCTAGAACCGACTGCCAACTGTCTCCAACGGCTAAAAAACTATCAAACTACCATAAGAGATGTTTCTTCAAGTATAAAAGGGTCTCCCAACAGTTAGAAATAGTTTTTAAGAAGTGTTAAAGAGATTTGAGTCACATAAGAGCTGAAAAACCAAAAAATCTCTCTTGTACCTTGCTGCACCTAAATGCCCATTCTTTGTACTTGTATTCTGTACTCAACCTTGTACCATTTAGATCAACTTGTGATCATAGGTACTTTCTTTTACTTCTTTTCTTGTATTCTTTGAGTGAGGGATTCACTCTAAGTGGTTATTTCAAGCAAGGTTTGCTTGAAAGTGTTAAGGTTCTGACTTAGCCTTAAAAAGTTAGGTGTTGAGTTTTAGTTTAGCTCGTGAAAAACTAGTGGAAAAGGTTTTGGCTAAGCCTACTAAAAGCCATTGTAAAGCTTAGTGAAAGCTTGTGAATTTCACCGTTTCTTAGTGGATTTGTGGGAAAATCCTTGGTTGGATAATCAAGGTAGTGGATGTAGGTGTTGGACCGAACCACTCTCAATTGTGCTATCTTGTTTACTCTGTTTTTGTTTTATTTTCTATCCTTCATTTGTCTTGCCCTTATCTAGACTTTGAGACAATATTTGAAAGAGCCAATTTGTGCTATTCAGCCCCCTCTAGCACATATTATTGGGACCAACAGCATATTCTCTAAATAGTTTCTAATAATTCTATTATTGAGATGGGGCATCAATAATGCTTAAAGATCAGCACATGCTATGTTCTTTTTTTGTGAAGTTAGCAACTAGTCTCATAGGTTGAAGTATGGAGAAACTTGGAACTAGGATTGTGGGTCCTTGCTTAGGAAAGCAAGTTCATGGAACATGACCCAACATAAAAAGTGCATTTGGTATCTCACTTTAGTGTCTATGCAATACTTCTTTTGTGACAGTCATGTAAATACTCCTTAGACTTGAGACACTAGGTTGTCTTATATATAGAGTGTTATGCTTTGATTTCATCCCTATGAGTGCCTAACCAAGGATGCCAAATCAGGATGCTTTTGAGTATAGCATGAAGCATGTGAAGCCAAATGAGTGGTCAAGATAGAAATCATCACCCTAAGTAAGTAAGGGGATATATCTTAACAATTCTTAATTGATGTTAGTTTATTGAAGTCCTTACCCAAGGCTACTTGGAGATTATGGAAAAGAATTTTGTAAGTCTCTATTAAACTAATAATCTAAACTCAATAACGATATGGAGATCTTTGAGAGTAAACACTGCACCATGCTCTTATCATCTTTCGGATATATGATGGGGGAATGAATTACATTGAGAGACTAATCACTGAAAGGTTAAATTAAACCTTCTTGACTCTTTTTAACATTTGGGTGGCCATGATGCATTGTTAGATGTCAATCTTGGTCAATGGAATTAAATTAATTAAGATTATAATTTAATTCCATTGTCAACATGTTGGAATCCTAATGGGTCACACACAAAAGGTGATTATTGAGATTAAATTAGGAATGATGATTAAGTTGGTCTTAATCAATTAAAGACTTCTAAGCTTTTAGACTTAATCGATTAATTATTGACCTAATCGATTAAGACATATATGTGTTTATTGTTATCGATTAATGTAATCATTATTTTATTAATGAGTTATAAGTTTTTAAGGACTTAATTAAAGTTGTTTAATTAAGTTATTGGATTAATTTGTAATTACATAAAAGTTATGTAATTAACCTAATTAGGGCTGAAATTAATCCAAGTATATAAACCTTGCTACAAGCCTAATTTCTGAAAGAGAAAAAAAATGAAAATCTAGCCAACTAGTGTGTGTTGCCCATGATGAGTATAAAGGAGAAAATTAGTTTTCTTTTTGACTATTTGACATAAAGTTTTTTTCTTTAGTGAAATGTGTTATGAACACTGCTTTGCAAGCACATTGCAAGGCTTAGCAATCCCACCTTAACATAGGGTTTCTCATAATCATCGTGTGGACTTTATTAGAGGCTAGACAAGAACCTCTTTGATAGCTTTGGTTTACTACAACCAAGCTAAGTGTGAGGTTAATGACAAGGGCTATTCAAGGCTTTAGATAAGGAATCTAGCTTTCTTTAGCAATGAAGGTAATGATCTATGATAATATGTTTGACATATGAATGCTTGATGACAATCTAGAGACCTTTGAAGATGACCTTGGGTGGTAAGGCCGGTATGGTATGTTTTATTTGTTTCAGCTGCGTAATTTTATTTTCAATTACATTGTGATGCATGGCTAGCCTATCCCAACATAATGATATTATGGTAAGAGGCTTGCTTGGGCCTAGTGGGATATGCTCATTTCAGTCCATGCGTCGGTCATGGTCCCTCTAGGAAATAGGACGTGACATCTTAGAATCTAACCAATTAAATTGAAAAATAATTAGTAAAAATGTTTTATCTTACTTTAATAACATTTCCCCAAGCTTAGATTAGCTCTATATGGCTCTAAGAATCCATTTGTGGCTTAGGGTTTAAAATGGGTAAAGTGAGAAAACATAAATCATCAAAACCTAGTTTTTGGGAGTGAAATCGTTACCTTTCGAACCTAGAATCCAAGATTTATTGATGAGATTTGAAGGTTTTAGAGGGTGTGAAGTTTGAGAGAAAATGGGTGGAGGAATGGAGAGTTAAGACAAAATAAAGGAAATTTTGATTTTGGGGCTTTTAAGCCCGTTTTAAGCTGATTTGGTAGCCTAGGATCGAATATAGTGGGCCTATAGTCGATCTTGGATCAGAATGTTTGACTTATCCTGCTTTTTACTTCATAGGATCGACCCTCTATGCATTAGGTTCAACTTCTTTGGTCCATATTTGTAAAATTTATTCATTTTAAAGCCTAAATCCATTATAAATCTCTTCCACAACCTCAAACCATTTATATATGACTTAAATCTTTACTCAAAAACTCAAACATAAGATGAAAACTCCAATATAAGCATCAAATCTTTGGATTCCTCAAATATGTTCATAGAATTATTGCCTAAGTATCATAAGGAATGCTTCCTACACTTAACACATCCACATATCATCAAAGAATTCTCCTAATATACAACAAATTTCAAAATCATTCTCTCTACAATATAGTTCATACACATATTCCACAAGCACACACACGAGGTTCAAATTTACTTTTTAATAACTTAGCCTCTATCACAGATAGACCATATCAAAAGTCAAGGATGTTATAGGTTATTAGTGTAATTCATTCCTTAATCATATATCTCGAAGATGATAAAAGTTTGGTGCAGTGCCTACTCTTATTTGCCTCAATATTTGTTCTTGTAGTTACATCATTATCTTTATGGAGATTTATGAAACTCATTTCTTAATCTCCTAATAACCTTGGCCAAGGATTTGATTAAGCTAATGTCAACCAAGAACTAATGAGATATTTCCCCTTGAATCACTTGAAGTGATGATTCCTATCTTAACCAATCATTTGCCTTCATATGCTTCGTACTGTACCTACAAACATCATATTTTGACATCCTTGGTGAGGCCTTCGTAGGGATGAAATTAAAGCATAGTAGTCCGTATACAAGACAACTTCGTGTCTCAAGTCTAGGGAGTGGTTACACAACTAGCACATGAGAAGTATTGCATAGACACTTGAGTATGGTACCAAATGCACTTCTCATGGTGAGTCATGTTTAGTGAACTCCATCTCCCATAGCAAGCACCCACATGTTAGTTCTAAGTTTCTCTATACTTCAACCTATGAGAGCGGTTGCTTACTCTACAAGTAAGGAACATAACATGTGTCGATTTTTTAGCATTATTGATGTCTCGTCTCAATAATACAATGATAAGGAACTTTTACAAACAATGCTTTGATGCATAAGGATCTCATAATTGTATCCTAATACAATTCCTTTGCAAGGCATATATAGTTCCATGGGCTTTATCTATATAAGTACAAAAAGTAATTAAATCACAAAATTTTAGATAAAGAACTACTTCATAATTATTATAAATTAATGAAATGTCATACATGAATAACTCAAAATGTAATTCCCATATAACCAGAGATTGGCTTGCAGGGCTTATACTAACAGTATCTTCATATTTAACATGGTTAAGGAGCACCTTCATTTGGTCTACGAATTTTCCTAATAGAGCTATTGTAGGCTAGTTAATAGTAAATTCATGTTGAGTGTAACAACCATTGTTTCATTTTTTTAAGCTCCTAACTTAGTGAGCCTTTATAGGAGGTCTCACTTCATAATCCACCTAAAAAGACTTATCCTTTCGAAGACGTAGTCTGTCATGATCTAGATTCATGCCCTATTGTAGGGAGTGATATGTTTCACATGCAAATGAGCCAACAATACAGACCATGGATGTTGTCGATTTTGTACATGCAAGTATACGTATCAAACAAGTAATATAGATAGTAAGTCCAAAATTGTATCCCATAGGGATTTGCTCCTAATTCTTCACTAAGTACTAAAATTATGACAAATTAATCTTATTCAAGCAACTTGATGTTTTAGAAAAATTATTAAAACTAAATTAAAGCAATAAATAAATTAATTAACAAAAATTAAAAATTCACTTGAGAAAGGTAATATATTAAAATCTAGGATTATGGGTTTATTCAACACTTCATTTGATGCTAGCTTTTCTTGTTATTTATCTTTCCTATGTGGTTTTGCTAACTTAGAATCCAAAGCTATGGACAAGTCTTCATCGAGTTGTCTGTACAAATACCTAACTTAATTATTTCACTATATGTCTATAGGAATCAATTAAATTAAGTTCATTAAGCAAGTGTCCTAATATGGCTATGTATGGCAATTGTCGTATGTCTACCCGAATCGCGAATCAGATCACCTAAATGTTGTCAACATATATTATTCAAACCTTAGTTCAATCTAAAATCTCTCTGTTGAGTCCTAATTAGATTCACAAATCAGTTAATTGTTGGCCAGACAATCAAAAGCATTAAGAACAGATTGAAATAAGCAAAACTACACCCATTCATGATAAATAAAAGAGAAACTAATATTCAAAGTACTTGTTGAAATCCACTACAATCCTAAAAAGATAATTTAGCTTATAATATGTAATAAAAAGAATATCCAAAGAAATTTAGCTATGAATCCAAGTAAAAGAAAATAAAAGAAACACAAATGTAGAGAAAGAAACTAAGTGTTGAAGCTTTGCAATCTCAATTCTTTCTCAAGTTCTCTTGTTTTTTTGCTTTGTTCTTGGCTTTAAATCTCCAAAATAGTTGCTTACTGCCTTTTCCTTAAAACCTCTAAAAAAAGTCCTTTAAATAGGCTCCAAGTAACCTAATTTCAAAAATCCCATCAAATTTTTATTTTTGGAAAATCGCCCAGCACCGCAGCCTTGATTTCTTGGAGCCGCAAAGCTGGTTTCTTGCTACAGTAGCATTGTGGCACTCTTCTTCTAGTGCTGCAGCGTTGAGCTCTTGGGAAAATTGTATGGTGAGTGTAACACCTCGTACCCTTGAATAAAAGTCAATACAACCTTATTGATAGGACAAGGGTCAATTGATGCTAATTTAAGTGTGAAAGAACAGAGACGGGTGGAAAGGAATATTTTGGAATAAAATATTCCATACACGAGCGAATAATAATAAAATAATAATATTTTATCGAGGATGAATTAACGAGTTAAAAGGCGATTTGGAAGTGAACTAGGACAAAGTGAGACACTTTGGGACCCGAAGCAACAAGTGGAGAATTTTGTAGTAAAATAATATTTTATTAATAAAATATTATTAAAATATTAATATTTTATCTATTATTGAAATTGTCACGATCCAAATATCGGGCCATGACCGGTGGAAGGGCCCAATGGGCACTGCCTAATAAGCCCAAGCAAGCCTAATTATGAAATTCTATTTCATCATTCCCACCATCATTTCTAACCATAAATTTGTATTCTCAACTATACGTATTTCGATAATAAACAAGGCAACCAAATATTTATATTTGTACTAATCCAAAATATTGTCATTCATTGCCATCTCATAATGGCATCATCATATCACATATACATCTATTGTTTGTAGCCTAAATCTTAGCGATTTACAGCAAGTGTAAATACACATGTAAAAGTCTTGAGGACTAGCGGAGTGACTTGGGTGAGAGCACAGCTACCGAATGCCATATACCTACCAAAGGGTGAATACGAGAGGTCTCCTTAATCTCAATCGCCACTAGCTATGGATCTGAAAACATGCAATTTAAAAGAGTGAGTATAAACTCAACGAGTGAACATAAGAAGGGAACAAGCAACGACAAGGAATGTTTTAGAAAATATGATGATGCATTTACGATAAACCATGCAATTTAATCTTATTTTTTTCGTTAAAACCCCTCATTTCAAACTTTGAATGTTTAATCCCTTAATGTTACAAGATCCATGATGAACCATAAAGTTGAATTGAATGAAAATTTTAGCAATGACCAAGCAAGACAAACAAACAGAGGGTTTTCTCACTGCAGCGAAAAGGTATTCTTGGTTTGCATATGCTTCTATTTTTCAAACATATCTCCCACTACAGAAGTCTAATTGACATGATTTTTAGGTCATTAGAAAGCTAAGAGGTTGGGCTACAACTTTACCACTTTGCCTAGTTTTGATCAGAAGGTGGTCAAAACCTTTATCAAAGTGAAAGCACTGTACCAAAATTTTGGAACCACCAAAGAGTTTCTTGCTGCAGCGAGATTCATTTTCACTGTAGCGAAATTCCTCGTTGTAATGAGAATCCATTCTCGCTGTAGTGAAATTCAGAGCATGGATTAAGGCTGCCTATCAGAGAGTTTCTCGTTGCAGCGAGAAATAGAGCAATTTAGTTGAAGGGGTTTTGTTACATCAAAAAGCCATTTTCTTGTTGAAATGAAAAGCAATTTGGGAGCAATTAACAATGCCAACATACAACACAATCACAAATATTTTCATAAACTTTCTATAACATATATATACATACATCATCATGCATACCATCCCACCACACTCAGTTCATGTGCACTCCCTATATGCACAATGCAATATCATCATCCTATGCACTCCCTACTTGCACATAACCGGGTCATCATCAGCTCATGTGCACTCTTACACCGCACATAACTAGGTCATCATTAGCTCATTTACACTCCTACACCGCACATAGCTGGGTCATCATTATCACACAAAAGGTGCATCCAAAGCATAATATACATATCAATATAATGTGATAACGAAGAACTATTCATATTGCATATTTCACAAGATAGAAACATTTCATCAAGGGCTTGTTCCCTAAGTATATTTTTAAAGCAAACACAAATGAAACTTTCAAATGATTTATTTAAACATGTAGGCACTTCCTAAAACATTTTGAAACGCAAGTTCACTCACCGATATTTGTTAAATCTTTACCTAACTCCAACTTCCTCTAATGGACCAAATGGGGCAGTGGGACTTCGTTGGAACCTATCATCACAATAGCATCAAAATTAACTGAATTCACATAACTATAAATTTTAAAAGTTATCTCCTAACTAGCTTCCAATTGCCATTAAGTGGCCATTTATTTTCATTATCCTAATCACTTTAAAATGAATAAACAACCTTAATTACAAAACACTCACAAGTCTAATCACTAGCCATTCTCAACACTTAAAAATCAACTCTACTTCACTACTCACCTTGGTAGCTTTATAATTGAATCCCTTTCTAAGAGTTTTCAAGTTATTGTAAAAGCTCTCTCTTTCTCTCTCTAAAACACCTAGCTAGTGAGAGAAAGTATAAGAGTAAGACTTTTGAGGGTTTTTAAGGTGAAAGAGTAAAAGAGTATGAAAAACCCTATGACAAGGTGTGTAAGAGCATGAATTTGAGGTTAACTTGCGTGACCCCTATCGGTGAAACTCTAACGTCTAGACCCAGAAGGCCTGCCTTAAGAGGAAGTAACAGTACCTCTACCTCTTGATCCGCTAGCCTTTCGATCAGATGAGGCGACTACTGAAGGAGCAGAGGAGGCTGGTTGGGCAAAATCACGAGTAGAACGTTGGGATTGATGAGCCATCGGGCAATTAGTTTTAATATGTCCAGGTTGACTACACAAGAAACAAACTCTTGTAGCACGAAGGCATCTTCCTCTATGCCGTCCCCCACAAGTATCACAATGATGGATAACTTGACTACCTTACCTCGAATCTTATGCCTCCCAACACTAGCACTACGTGAGTCACTCCCCTGTTGGGGTAATCGTGAGTCCCTCTATGGGCCCTGACTGCCAGAGGATGAAATACTACCACTGAAGTCTCTGCGACCTTGATAGCCCTCTATCTTGGCCCTCTTTGCTTTATCCCTCGCAGCCCTACTCTTACTGGTCCTCATCTCAATCCGCTGAGCGCAATCCATTGCTACGGAGTAGGTATTGAAATCTCAGGATGCCACAGCCCTAAACAATGGCTCCACTAGCCTATCCACAAACCTTTGAATCTTTATCTCCTCAGTAGAAACTAGATAGGGTGCATACTAAGCCAACTGCATGAATTTGATGTTGTATTCAGACACCGTCATACTTGGGGTCTGTACTAATGCCTTAAACTCCCTAGCTCGTGCATTACGTACACTGAGTGGTAAGAATCGATCTAAGAAGGCTGTACTAAACTCCTTCCAAGTCAACGGTGTTGCATCCCCTAACCTACCTCTACGCAAGGAGCCATACCACTCTTCTGTCACGTCCTCTAATCGAAAGGTGACTAGCTCGACTGATATAGTATTAGATCATCCTAAGGCCTCACAAATTTTTTCCATCTTATTTAAGAAAATGTAGGGTTTCTCCGATGCATCAGACCCTTAAAATGACGAAAGCTTAAGCTTCACAAAATTAGGAAGGGAAATCTCTAAATGACCCCTCTCAACCTCAAGATGTTGGCGATCAACCTGCCCATGGGAACTAGGGAATTCTTGTACTGCAGGTCTCCCCTCCACTATCCTCTGTATATCATCCATACGAGGTTGCCATCATCTCTATAACCCGATTAACTCCCTGTAGGCTTGCCACCAAGTCCTCGATGTTGATGCCCCTAGTTGGTTGTCTATCCGCATTGCTCAAAGACTGTCCCTCCTCTTGTCTACTCACAAGCGTATTTGCCCTCATCGGCCTAGTGGCCCTGCCACATCTACCATGCCTTCTAAGGGTGGATGCCCGTGGCCTATCTGTCATTTCATTAGGATCATCTTGCTCCCCCATCCATCTTGAGGTGGCTCGTGTCTTAAGCGGCTCGTGTCTTAGGCGACATTCTTACATAGACAAGAGCAAACACATGTCATTAAACACATTTTGCAATTATAATCATATCTAAGGAAAAAGGTGGTTTCTAAGATAGGGAATCTATACGGTCCCTTGGTTGTAAAATGCGTCGCGGTTCACACTACACAACCAAAGTTTTCACATAACCCGACACTCCGTTGGACCAACAAAAGGAAGTCCTAGGTCCTAAACAACCCAGGGCTTTGATACCAAGTTTGTCACGACCCAAATTCCAGGCCATGACCGGCACAAGGGCCCAATGGGCATAGCCCACTAAGCCCAAGCAAGCTTATTTTTGAAATTCTATTTCATCATTCCCACCATCATTTCTAACCACAAATATTTATTCTTAACTTTACGTATTTCGATAATAAACAAGGTAACCAAATATTTATATTTGTACTAATCCAAAATATTATCATTCATTGCCATCTCATAATGGCATCATCATATCACATATACATTTATTGTTTATAGCCTAAATCTTAGCGATTTACATCGAGTGTAAATACACATGTAAATTTCTTGATGACCAGCGGAGTGACTTGGGTGAGGGCACAACTACCGAATGCCATATACCTACCAAGGGGTGAGTACTGAGAGGTCTCCTTAATTTTGGTCCCCACTAGCTACGAATCTGAAAACATGCAATTTAAATGAGTGAGTATAAACTCAGTGAGTGAACATAAGAAGAGAACAAGCAACGACAAGGAATGTTTTAGAAAACATGATGCACTTACAATAAACCATGCAATTTAGTCTAAATTTTTTGGTTCAAACCCCTCATTTCAAACTTTGAATGTTTAATGCCTTAATGTTACAAGATCCATGATGAACCATAAAGTTGAATAGAATGAAAATTTCAGCAATGACTAAGCAAGACAAACAAACAGAGGGTTTTCTCGCTACAGTGAAAAGGCATTCTTGGTTTGCATATGCTTCAGTTTTTGAAGTATATCTCCCACTACAGAAGTGCAATTGACATGATTTGAGATCATTAGAAAGCTAAGAGGTTGGGCTACAACTTTGATGTTTACCACTTTGCCCAGTTCTAATTGAAACATGGTCAAAATCTTTGTCAAAGTGAAAATACTAGAGTAAAATTTTGTAACCACCTGAGAGTTTCTCGCTGCAGTGAGATTCATTTTCGCTGCAGTGAGATTCATTTTCGCTGTAGCGAGAATTCATTCTTGCTGCAGTGAAATTCAGAGCATGGATTTAGGCTACCTATCCAAGAGTTTCTCGCTGCTACAAAAATGAATCTCGTTTCAGTGAGAAATAAAGCAATTTAGTTGAAGGGGTCTTGTTACATTAAAAAGCCATTTTCTTGCTGAAATGAAAAGCAATTTGGGATCAATTAATCATGCCAACATACAACACAATCACAAATATTTTCATAAACTTTCTATAACACATATCACCATGCATACCATCCCGCCACACTCAACTCATGTGCACTCCCTACACGCACAATGCAATATCATCATCTTGTGCACTCTTTACTCGAACATAGCTAGGTCATCATCAGCTCATGTGCATTCTCACACCGTACATAGTTGGGTCATCATCAGCTAATGTGCACTCCCACACCGCACATAGTTGGGTCATCATCAGCTCATGTGCACTCCCACACCGCACATAGCTAGGTCATCATTATCACACAAAAGGAGCATCCAAAGCATAATACACATATCAATATAATGTGATAATGCATGAACTATTCATACTGCACATTTCACAAGATAGAAACATTTCATCAAGGGCTTGTTCCCCAAGTATA
The DNA here is from genome assembly GCF_000208745.1 of Theobroma cacao. NCBI lineage: Eukaryota > Viridiplantae > Streptophyta > Magnoliopsida > Malvales > Malvaceae > Theobroma > Theobroma cacao. The sequence goes on along the minus strand of NC_030850.1, from coordinate 24,869,261 downwards.
TTTTTAAAGCAAAAACAAATGAAACTTTCAAATGATTTATTTAAACATGTAGGCACTTCCCAAAACATTTTGAAATACAAGTTCACTCACCGGTATTTGTTAAATCTTTACCCAATTCCAAGTTCCTCTAATGGTCCAAATGGGGTGGTGGGGCTTCGTTGGAACCTATCATCACAATAGCATCACAATTAACTGAATTCACATAACTATAAATTTTAAAAGCTATCTCCTAACTAGCTACCAATTGCCATTAAGTGACTATCTATTTTCAGTATCCTAATCACGCTAAAATGAATAAACAACCTAAACTACAAAACACTCACAAGTCTAATCACTAGCCATTCTCAACACTTAAAAATCAACTCTACTTCACTACTCACCTTGGTAGCTTTATAATTGAATCCCTTTCTAAGAGTTTTCAAGTTATTGTAGAAGCTCTTTTTTTCTCTCCCTAAAACACCTAGCTAGTGAGAGAAAGTATAAGAGTAATACTTTTAAGGGTTTTTAAGGTGAAAGAGTAAAAGGGTATGAAAAACCCTATAACAAGGTGTGTAAAAGCATGAAATTTGAGGTTAACTTTAGAGGGTGATGGAAGCTTTGAGACAAGCTTTCATGCAGGATGAAAGAAATGTGAGTTGGGATGAGAAGAAAAAGAAGCTGCTGGAAAAATGATTTTTATAGCTAAAGCTTATCCAAACTCTACTTAAATTAAAAAAAAGCCCTTGACAAGTTGGCTTGTTCTTGTCCAATCTTTTGTGAAATCTTTTTACTCTTTTGACATTGGGACAAAGTCCATAATAGTTTATAAATACTCGGGTTCATGAAAACTTAAAATTTTCCACTCGAGATGAAAAATGACCATTTTACCCCTACCTTGGAAATCATCATTATTTCTATTTCCTTCATCATTTTATCCTTATTTTCATCATTCATTTATGCCTTAGGCCTACTTAGGTCTTAATATTGTTTGAAACCTATTTCTAGGAGCTCACTAAGAAAAATGACGAAATTACCCCTAGTTCGTTTTATCGCGTCTACTTCTAATTACGTGTCAATTAAGGTCGAGGTCTCAAAGAAATTAATCATGAAGGAGGACTATATAGCTGATCTAAGTGGGGGAGAAGAAGTACAAAAGAATTTTGAAGAAAAACGATGTTAGTGGGGCTCACGTGCCTTCATTAAATAAAGGAAGAGAGGCTAAATATATATTTAAATATTATGGTCACACCTTGGTGAAGTGTCAATTTGATATTTTATTTGTACAAGTGTAATGGAAGAAAAATAGAAGGAAATTGGAATTAAAGGAATGATAGGGGGGCCTAAATGGAAAGAATAAGAAGTTGAGGGGTGGAATTACAAATAACGAAACGTAAAGGGGTGAAGCTATAATTATGAACAAGTTGAAGGATAAAATTATAGTTTATGAAATGTTTGAAGGACCAAATTGAAAAGGATGAAAGTTTGGAGCGTTAAATGGTAAACAAGGAAAAATTAGAGGACTTATGTGCAATTTCCACATCTGAAGTTAAATGGAAATTAACTAACAAAGGAAAATTAGTTTATGTGGGAAGATGGAATATGCATGTAACAAATACTATTACATGTAAAGATATGCATGCAAAGATGTACTTGTAGTGGGAAACATGTGGGATCCCCACCATATGTCAAACAAAAAGGCACAAGACAGAATGAATAAGATAACACATGCATATGGATTTTTAAGTTAAAAGAATGCATAGAAAATTTATGCATGATGGACACTTGGTGACAATTAGACTAAAAGAAGAGAAAATATAGTTGTATGTAATGTCATTGGCCAAGAAGGAGGCCAAATGGAAATTAAGGTGGGAAAGTTGCATGAAAGACCATTGGGCACAAATAAGGTGGGATTAAGTGGAAATTAATTAAATAATGGATATGGATAGTAAAGGAGGATTTCTAACCAATGTGAAAGAAAAGAAATAGGATGCGTGAAACCTATTGGTTGAGAAAATGGCCAAATGAAAATAAAAGGTAAATGTGTGCATGTAATTTGATTGGTTAAATGGGTGGCCATATAAATACCAAGTTTCAAGGAGTAAAAGAAATGTGAATTGGACTTGGTGAAGCTTGAGAGAACTGGGCATTGAGAAAGGAAAAGAAAGACGAAGGTGTTTTTGAGAACTCCACCCGAGAGGAAGAAAAGAAAAAGAAAAGAGAGGAAAGTGGGGAAGGCTCAAGTTGTGAAGATTCAAGGAAACCGTGAGTTCCTTACTCTTCATTGTTGGGTTTTACATCTCATCACCCAAAAAAAAAAAAGAATCTTCAACATGCAAGAGAGGAACTAATTTGTTGAGCATAAGGAGAGAGGAAAGCTTGGTTCCAAAGTTTCAAGAGAAACAAGGGTAAGCATTGTGGTTTTGATTTGATTATGTGTTGACAATCAGATGGTAATCATAAAACATGTTTTGTGATAGCAAGATCTTCAAAGAATCAAAGGACCGGATGCATGCATGTTGATTGTACATGGGGTATATAGTGATTTGAGACAAAGAAATGATGGGTAAATGTTCTTAACCTTGAGTTTCATGAATGGAAAGAAAGATAGAACATTTTTTGATGATTTATGTTTGTGGCAGCAATGGTGAATGATGTTATGAGGAGATATTGAATTGCATGTAGAGTTCAAAGTGATTTGGAAGGTAAGTATGCAATGTGGGTATGTTATGGCACATTAGATTCAGCTAGTTGAAAATTAGTGGTTGCATGTGAGAGCATTTATAAGAATAAAGATGAACAATGTGGATATTGATTAAGGATTCTTGGTTAAGATGCTACCTATATATAATTATGCATATGCATGAAATTAGAAATAATGTGTGAGGTTGGGTTTAGTGGAAAATAATTATTTGAAATGTAAAGAGTTCTTGAAAATGAAAGGAACTAACATGTGGTACATAGGACGGCAAATGTGAGTTGAATTGGAATGATAAATACTAATTATATTAAGCTTGATTTATTGCTAAGAAGTGTGCAAGTGGAAAAGGATTATCCTAGTGATTAATTGAGAAGGAGAGGGGTGACCGGCAAGCTAATTTAATTTGAAACATAGCCGAATAAGTGGCGAAGTAATATCTTGCCATTGTAAAGTGAGTAAGGGGTGTCTATTTCAAAAGATTCCATACTATTAATGTTATATGTATAGTAACTTGTCAATGATTATTCAATGCCTTTGTGGAAAGCATGAGTTGCTAGGAAATGATAAGTGATTTGAATACATGATTTGGAACAATTTATACACTGTTTTTATGGAAAGCATGAGCTGGTAGAAATCATAGGCAATTGTGGATGCAAATTGATTTGGAAGTTGTTTGTGTAGACTATATATATATATATATACATATATGTAAAGTGTTTTAGAAACCGAGAAATAAGCCCTTTTGCAATGTTTTGAATCAAAACTGTGCCTTGAATCTTTGTGAAGTGTGCATAGTTGATTGCACTTGATAAATGGCTTAAATTTGATTTCTTGTGAGCTGGTTTTAGTTTGAACCTTATGCAAAAGTTTACACCATGCATTTTAATGTGAAAAGAAACTTTCAAATGTTACTGAACTTTGTTTTCAAAGGATTTAAACAAAACTCTTGAAAACCTTGATTTGGTTTTGAAAGTGGTTTTGACAAACCAAGAGCATCGAGAGTAGGTCGAATGTCATGTTGGGATAGTGTGACCCTTGTGCACAAGTGAGTTTTAGCAGAGAACCTTTGAGTCACCGACGAGTTCTTACACGTGGCTAGGCCACGGTTTGTGATTATACGTGGCAAGGCCACGGGTTGCTATATGTGGCAAGGCCATGAGTTGATATACATGGTTGGGACCACATGATTTATCTGATGTCAGCCAACATCGTCGAGATTGCCATGGCTGTGGGAATCCAGTAGAGGGTAGCCTCTCGGATTGTTATTACATGGAAAAGGGTCAACAGGTTGATTATCTATTATTACCTATTCGAGAGCCTTGAGAGCTTTTTGACTCATGCTCTTTTTCATGGTGGAGAGACAATGTTTTTCTACAACTCCTCTATTTGATTGAAAGCTTTCAGTGCTTTATATGTTGATCATGAGTTGATATATGTGGATGTACATGATTATTTTTACATGCCACATATTTTTGGAACATGTGTGCTTTTATACGGCTATTGTATTTTTGAATGAAATAGATGATTTCAATGACTGAAATTTATTTTACTACGCTTTCTTTTCGGCATTGTTTGCCAAGGAAAGTATTACACTGATTTTATGGCATTATTTTTTACAAAGCAAAAATACCTTACTTGTTATTTGGTTTTATAAGATTATCATTTTATATTTTGGTTTTAATCTTCAAATTATATGCTCTAAGCTTGTTTCCCATCTACACCCTGCTCACAGGGTCGATGATCACTAAGTTTGTGAGACTCACCCCCCTTTATCTCCCCTTTTGCGAATAGTGATCGGTGTAGCATTCATTCATCGGCACATATTGTCCACCGCAGATAGGTCAAGGCATTTCATAGCACCTTATTTTGAGTCGCCCCATTGCTAGGGGCCGAGTCGTTCATAGCATAATTTGTTTGTAAATAGTGTTAATGCAAATGTACATTTGGAGATTATAAACCTTGATGCATTTTTACAATTATGAGGAATATGAGTTAAGTCGGTTTGTTCAGCTTTTCATTTTAAGTATATCGAAAAGAGTTATATTGTCATAGCCAAAAACCCAGGCCATGACCAGCGCATGGGCCCAATAGGCATAGCCCACCAAGCTCAAGCAAGCCTCTTTACGTAAACCCGTCAGTAATCTAGCTATCACTTCTTTTATTCTTTGGGATCTAAAATTGGTAATTTCTAGTAACATTCTCTTCAAAATTTAAGTCATGAAAATCAAGTACATACAAAGTTCACAACAAATCTCACAATTTACATTAAACCATCACATATAAACATACAATAGACCCTTGACAACCAGTGGAGTGACTCTAGGTGTGGGTGCTATCATTGAGAGTCGTAATGAACCTACTGAAAGATGAATAGGAGGGAGCACCTCAACGTAGGATCCAACTACCTTTAATCCTAAAAACTAAAACATGAAGTTGAAAAGGGTGAGTATAAACCTAGTGAGTGAACATAGGAAGGGAACAAGCAAACAATACCGAAGATCTTTAGAAAACACAATGCACTTGTATTGAAACCATGCAATTTGTATATCATAAACAAACTCGATGCCATGTTGACTTTTAAATCATTTTGAAACATTTAGGAAATTCAACTTTCAACATTCAATGCAATCACATTTCAAACATGCATGAAACACATCAAGGTCAATCTCGACTAGACAACATGCCTTAACGCATACAACTACCATCATCAACTCAGCTCATGTGCACTCCCACACCGTACATAGCTAATATCCTCATGTGCACTCCCACACCGCACATGGAAAATATCATCATCATGTGCTTTCCCACACCACACATGGCATATATCATCATCATATGCTCTCCCACACCGCACACTACCGGCACCGTCATGTGCACTCCTATTCCACACATGCATGGCTATAATTATCATTCAACATTACATTTCCATGCATGGCACACATAACAACATGTAACAAGAATCTTTGCATAACAATACATCTCATTCCACTATTTAATTGGCAATTCAACATAATATTTCAAATATGTAATTCATCACATTTTATGTTTAAAAACATAGAAGTATCACTTGTGAAAAGCTTGTTCTCGTGCATAAATTTTAAAAGAGTCAACCAAGGGTATGCTAGCATTTCATTCAACACAAATGCATTTGTTCAAAACCTTTTAAGTACAAGTTCACTCACCTTACAAAATTAGCAGCAACAAGGTCTTAATCCAAGTAAGTCCAGAAGTACCATTAGGACCTATATTTACCAATAAACCATAACAATCTCAATTATGTCATAAATTGAATTTAATAATTCTAATAAATTTACACTAGACAATCTACACTCTAATCTAACATTTAACCTATAGTATAATTCACAAACCCATTAGACCAACTATTCCAATTTAAAGTTTCTTTACCTGGATGAGCTTGGAGGTATACAGATCAATGAAAACCTAATATTTCCAAGAAAAGAAATTTGAGGAAAATTAGAAAATAAAATCTGAAAATATATATAAACCCATAAATTTCAAAATCCAAGAGTAGAAAATATATACCTTTTGGCTTTAAACGCAAATCCAAAGCTAAAAAGCTTAGGTAATGATGAAAGTGGAGTATAATAGAAAAATGAAAATAAGAAAAGGAGAAAAAAAGAAACTTTTCTTTTCTCTCTCCCAAAGCCTGTTTGTCATGAAAATGGGGTGGAGAATGGTGGATTGATGAACAAGGAGAAGATAGAAGAATCAAGAATCAAGAAAAGAAAAAGAAGGGAAAAGAAAAGAGATCGATTTTTGTTGCAAGGGAGAAAATGGCGTTGGGTTGGAGGAGAAGAAGAAAATGACTTATGGAGAAGATAAGAACCGGCCATGGATAAGAAGGAAAAGAGTCAAAGCTTCCAAAGGAAGCTTTGACCAAGCTCATGGAAAANTTGGGTTGGAGGAGAAGAAGAAAATGACTTATGGAGAAGATAAGAACCGGCCATGGATAAGAAGGAAAAGAGTCAAAGCTTCCAAAGGAAGCTTTGACCAAGCTCATGGAAAAATTATCGTTTTGCCTTCTAAGTTTCTCTTTTTTTTAATTTAGTCCTCCCAACAATCTTTTAATTGCAATTTCCTTCTAATTTTCTTCCTTTACATGTGTGCAAACAAAATATAAGGTTTGCACTTCAACGTGGTATCACCATAATTTTTAAATATTTACTTACTTACTCTAACTCTATTTAATAAAGACACGCGGGCACAACTATAATCATTTTTCTTTGAAATTCTTTCTTATTTCTTCTCCACCACTTAGATTAGCCATATACTCTTCCTTCATGATTAATTTCAACCACAACTAAGATATTAATATTTTAATATATTTTATTAATAAAATATTATTTATTTTAAAATTCTCCACTAGCCTTTTAGGGCTCCAAAACATCTTATTTTGCCCCTGTTCACTTCTGGATCACCTTTTAACTTAGTAATTCACCCTTAATATTATTATTTTATTTTGATTTCCTCGCGTGCAAGATATTTTATTTTAAAATACTCATTTCACTTGTTTTCGCTCTTTGGCGCTTAAATCAGCATCCATTGACCCTTTGTCTCATTGATAAGGTCATATTGACTTCTGTACGAGGGTACGGGGGGTCACATATACGGTGCAAAGTGATTACATAAATTGGTGGATTGATTATAACGTATTAACAAGAGTTTCAAATAAGGCTTGTTCAGGACTTGGCGAGTTCTCTCGCAAGTTCCGAACATCGGTAGTTCTCAAGGGATGGGTTGTTACAGACTTGGCATCAAAGCCCTAGGTTCAGTTAAGTCCTAGGATTTCCTATGTCTGTTAGTGGAGTTGTTAGAGTTAGTGTAAAGTCCTGTCCTTGGATTATGGGTACGCAACATGAATTAAGGGAAGGAGGCTGTCACAGCCCAAATTTCAGGCTATGACCAATGCATGGGCTCAGTAGGCATAGCCCACTAGGCCCATGCAAGCCTCTTTATGGGATCTTATTCCTCATTCCATCCATCATCTTTAAAACCATGTGTTGTAATTCTCAATGATGAATGTTTCAGTAATATTTTATAGCAACCGAATATTCATATTTGTATTATCTCAAAGTACTAACATTCATTGCCATCTCAGAAGGGCATCATCATCAATCCAACATATACATACTTCATTTATAACATGACTCTTAGTAGTTTTGTCATGACCCGGTACTCCTTTCAAGCTCGTGACATCCGCCGCGATGTCTCGATAGACATTCATTACCCGAAATGTCAACCGAAACCTCGCAAGGCTCTCGCATCAGTTTTATATCTCCATTGTGAGCAATAGTTACTAAATATCATGTTTTAAAAGAATATAGACTATTTTCAAATCAAAATGATCAAAAAGTAATTTCTGCTACATATGGGTATTTTGGTCATTTTTACCCAAAAATTTTCGAATCTTGGTAAAAATATGATATACGAGTAATAAGCATCCATTTCATGTCTAAAAATAAGTTTCGTTGTCTAATTCATCAATTTAAAGTGAAATTATAGCTATTCAAATTAAATAAAATATTTCATTTTCTTATAAAAAAATACTTATAGAACTCTGCGTAAATAATTTTTATAGCGTAAAAGCAAAATAAATTCATACATACAGTGGCACACGCAGCTAGGTAGACAAAAAATTCTACAATGACATGTGCGCTCCCAAAATAAACAAATTTGTACAAGATAGACCTTCGATTTCTAAGGATGTAAATTCAAAAGTAGATCCTCGACGAAATCAGCTATCTACAGACTATCCTGAGCCTGAAATGGGTGAAAATGAGGGGTGAGTTTTTATAAACCCAGTCAGTAAGCAAATTTCATCTAAAACATCTAAAGCCAAGTATTTGGAGACAATTTAAAATATCTCATCATAATATGATTCATAACATCAAATCTCTTTTCAACCCATGTAAATCAATTTCATTTCATCAAAATCAACAAGGCTTATGATTCTCGTAAAAACTTGGCTCGTGCCAAAAACTTGCACTCGGTGCCACCTTGCGCCGAGGCATCCAACCGAGTCCGCAAAGGCTGTTAAAATAACATATGAGTATAAAACTCATTTTTTTTAAAAGCACAGCCATTCATTGGCGTTGGCTGAGTTTCACCTTCACGTGGTGGTTCGGTGTGAAGTGAACTCTAACGTTACCTTAGGAGATACCCTCCGCGCCTCCCATACTAAGGTAAAATATAACGGAGTTTACTGTGCCCCTTTAATAGGCTGGTCCACAGAAACCTGCCCACTACAGTAAGCTAATCAATTATCCCACCAAATCAATAAAAATTTCGGCAATATGACATGGCTAATATGATATTTCCCAGCCTGTATCACAGCAAAACAAAATAGTTTATATATTCCACACAAAACACAAATCCAGCCATTCATGCGATCACATTGCCATAAGCCACCAATTCAAACCATATATCAAAACACGAGTATATAGTCTCCACCTACTCAATTTCCAAAACCAGTATTCAATTTCAAAACAAGTTATAAAACTCATTTCATTTAACCAACACTTCAATTTTAAAACATAATAATTTACCATTTAAACTCATTATTCTTTAAAACATAAAAATGAGTAGAAACAACTTTAGATAGTTAAGATGAAAGTCTGATTATTGGTCCTCGGGTACGATATCTTTACCCTTATCAGAGGGCTCACCACCTATACATAATACATGACACGTAATTCAATATATTTGTGTCAAACCGTTGTAAGACTATTTCAGTCTCTATATGAATGCATGAAATGGAATGAGAATTGCTCAAATAATCACTTAAAGATGATGTTCTACGTGGGTTCAATTATGATCGGACTGAACTTGTATTCGACCTAACTCAAGCTATACACTGTTGAATTAACCAAAACATCCGATTCAACTTCAAATATATTCATTACACTTTTAATATTTCAAATACACCAAAGTACCTCAATAAGCCTGATTGTAACTTAATTCATTGTAACCGAAATTCATTTCGATTTTGGACTAACTTGCTAATCAGTGTCAACACAATCCAATAAATACATCTATATCATTAGGAATCAAATCCAAGTCCATTTACTATAATTTTCTCATTATTGTTCAAATCATTTACTAAAGGAACCATACGTTTACATAACCGTTTTCAATATCTGGCACAAAAATTCATCAAATACAAGCTAAATAACATGAGATAAACAAGATTCATCATCAATGTGTCCTTTAGTAAATTCGGCCAAGTAGGGTTTGATGAAGAACATGTGGTTTTCATGCTTGTTTTTCACACCGAGTATCACAAAACAACTAAAAACTCCTATATAGCATGAAATCTAACAAAACCCATGATCAAAACCTCCCCCCCTAGGTTCGGCCAGCAAACTTTCCTTCATGAAATCTTGAGTTTCAACTATGGAAAATGAAAAAGAGACAATGGGAAGGGTAGATCTTAAGGTAAAATTGAAAAATCTTACCTTTGATTGCTTTGTCCTTTGAAATTCCACAAACTTTTCTTCAATTTTCCTCTCTAGGGTTTGTTTCCATTCTTTTCTCTTTGTTCTTTGCTTTGGCCGGCCAAGAGAGAGTGATTTGGGAGGAGTGTGTGCTGGTTTTTAAAGGGACTTATAAAAGGATTAAAATTTGCCACGTGTCACCATGTAATTGGTGCATGCTTAATGCTTAACAATTAAGCATTCTCTCACCACCACAAAATTATTCATGGGCCAAAATGATGATGGGTGAAGTTCATGGACTGGACAAATGTCATGGTGGTGCAAAATTTCAAAAATTCCAATTACGTCATCGTGAACACGTAAAATGACCGTTTTGCCCTTAAACTTGAAAAATGTCAGAATTGAAAATTTCACTCCACAATTTCATATTATGCTCCAAATAGTCAAACTTGGTCAAAAATCTCGTCCAACATTCCAATTTTGCCCTTGGGTGGCAAAATGACCATTTTGCCCCTAGTTATGAAAATTCTCGATTAGACTCCAAATCAATCCTCGAATTTTGAATCATCATATTAAGACATTTTAAGGTTCAATATCTCTCAAATGCATCTTAAAATCTCTATTTGGACTAATTCGAGGCTTTAATCAACTTCATTGTACCACTAGATACAATACCGACTTTTAATGATTTTTCGATACATTCACTTATGCAAACATTCTATCAAGCACATGAATGACATGACAAGTATATAATAGAGTAGGGCTTGACAGCACTAGCCCCCTTAAAATAAAACTTTGACCTCAAAATTTCACTTACCGGACTCGGAGAAAAGATGCATGTATTGGTTTCTCATCTGGTGCTTAACTTCCCATGTCATCTCCTCCATCCAAGCATTTTTCCACAACACCTTAACCATTGGAATGTTCTTATTCCTCAACACTCGATCCTTTCGATCTAAAATACGTACAGGTTGCACCTCAAACTTTAAATCTTCTTGCAACTCAATCGGAGGTGCCTCAAGGATATGGGAGGGATCAGGTACATACTTCTTCAACATTGAGACGTGGAAGACATTGTGAATCTGATCCAACTCCAGGGGTAATTCTAGTCTATATTGTCATTGGCCCAATCCTTTCAATGATACGAAAGGGTCTAATGTATCTCGGATTGAGCTTTTCCCGATTTGTAAACCGAATCACACCTTTCATTATCCAACAAGATACTACAATTTACCATAATAGTAAAATCAAATAATGTCACGATCCGATGCTCCCTTCGAGCCCGTGACAACCGCCACGATATCCTGATAGACATTCATTACCCGGAATGCCAACTAAAACCTCGCAAGGCTTAATATCAGTTTTCGCACCTCCCTTGTGAGCAATAATTACTAAATATCATATTTTAAAAGATTATAAGCTATTTCCAAATAGAAACAATAAAAAAATAGAAAAATATTTTCTGTCTCACAGGGTCATTTTGGTCATTTTTTCTAAAATTTTTGAAACCTGCTAAAAATATAACACATGGGGGAAAATACACATTTCATAACTAAAAACAAGTTTTTATGTCTAAAACATTCATTTAGAGTGAAATCGTAGCTAATAGAATAAAATAAAAATATTGAATAAAATATTCCATTTTCTTATAAAACAATATTTATAAAAAGCTACGTGAATAAGTTTTACAATGTAAAAGCAAAATAAATTCATATATATGGTAACACAGATAACCAGAGTATGTAATTTAATTTACAATGACGTGTGGGTCCCCGAATGACCAAAGGTAACAAAGGCTGTGGACCTACAATTTCTGAAAAGGTGAGTCCAATAATAACCCTCGACGTAATCAGCTATTTACTAACTGTCCTAAGCCTCGAATGAGTGGAAAGGAGGGTGGTGAGTTCATATAAACTCAGTGAGTAAACAAACATCATCTAAAATATCTAAAGTCGAGTAAATGGAGACAACTTAAAATAGTTCATCGTACTATGATTCATAACGTTTCAAACTCATTTCAACTAAATAAAATAAATTCATTTCACTCAAACAATCAACATGGCTTATGAATTTCTTAAAAGCTTGGCTCATGTCAAAACTCATTCTCGGGGATACCTTGATCAGAGGAATCCAACCGAGTCCGCCAAGGCTGTTAAAGAAAAGACATATATCCATAAATCATATTTGTACATTTTAAAACATAGCAGTTCCTTGGCGTTGGCTGAGTTCACCCTCACGTGGTGGTTCGACATGAAGTGAACTCTAAAGCTTTACCTCAGGAGATACCCTCCACGCCTCTCGTACCGAGGTAAAATATAACAGGGTTTACCGCGCCCCTCTCTAATAGGCTGGTCCACTGAAACCCGCCATTGCAGTGACCAATCAATATCCCACCAAATCAATAAAAGTTTCGACAGCATGACATGGCAATTATATTACTACCCAATCTGTTAAGGCAAAACAAACAGTTCATACAATTTCAACACAATTTCCAATTCAACCATTCATGCCAATATCACCATAAGCCATTCAATTCAAACCATAAATTTACAACACAAACAAACAGTCTCTAATTACTCAAATTCTAAAATCATCATTCAATTTCAAAATGATTTATAAAACTCCTTTCATTTAATCACATTTTACTTATAAAACATAAGGATTTACCATTTAAACTCATTTTTTTATAAAATCACAAAAACGAATAAAAACTACTTTAGATAATTAAGACGATAATAAGGTTACTCACAATATCGAGAATCGAGGTACTCCTAATTCCGATCTTCGGGGTACAATCTCCTTACCCTTATCGGAAGTTTCACCACCTAGACATAATGCACAACAAGCAATTTACTATATTTATGCTAAACCGTTATAAAACAAATTTAGGCTCTATATGAATGCATGAAATGGGACGTGAAATGTTCGAATCATTATCTAAATACGGTGTTTTACGTAGGTTCAATTGTGTATGGGGCTGAAATGGTATTGACCTAATTCACACTATACGTCAGTTAATTGGCCAAAATATCCAATTCAACTCTAAATAAATTCATTTCACTTCCAACACTCCAAATCATCGAATATAAGCTAGATAACATGAATTATAGCAAAATCATCCTGAACATTTTCTCTTGGAAAAATTCAGCCATGGAGGGTTCATGAATAATATGTGGTTTTTCATGCTTGATTTTTACACTTTACATCATAAAACAACTAAAAATACCTAAATAACATGAAATTCATCAAAGTCCATTTTCCAATTTCTCTCTTGAAAAATTCAGCCAATGGGTGTGGGTGAAGGGCATGAAATTTCTTGCTTGTTTTCCATGCTAAACATCACCAAACAACTAAAAACACTAGAATAACATGAAATCTAGCTAAATCCAAGATCAAAACCCCTCCCCCCATGTCCGGCCAGCAAAGGTATCTTCATGCAAACTTGATTCTCAACCATGGAAAATGAAAAAGAATGCATAGGAAAGATAGATCACAAGCTATAATCAAGAAATTTTACCTTTACTTGCTTAATTCCTTGAAATCCACTAATTTTCCCTTGAATTTTTGCTCACTAGGGTTTGTTCTCTTCTTTTTTCTCTTTGTTCTTGTTTTAGCCGACCATGAAGAATGAAATGAGAGAGGTGTGTGTTGGTTTTTTTTTTAAAAGGAAATATTAAAATAACTAAAGCTTGCCATGTGTCACCTTTTAATTGGTCCATTTTTAAACTTAATAATTAAGCATTCTCCTACCACCACATAAAATATCTCAATTACCCAAAGTATAATAGGTAAAATTCAAGGGCTTGACAAGTGTCATGGTGGTGCAAAATTTCAAAAATTCCAATTTTGCCCCTATAGACACGCAAAATGATCGTTTTGCCCTTATGCTTGGAAAAATGTCGAAATTAAAATTTTTCACTTCTCAAGCTCAAATTATGTTCCAATAGTCAAACTTGATCAAAATTTCATCCACCATTCCAATTTTGCCCTCAGGTGGTAAAATGACCATTTTACCCATGCGTTATGAAAATTTCAATTTAACTATAAATCAATTCCCGAACTCCAAATCACCATATTAAGTCATTTTAAGGTTCAATAACTCTAGAATGCATCTTAAAATCTCTATTTGGACTAGTTCAAGCCTTGAATAAACTTAATTGTACCATTAGGTACAATATCGTCTTTTAACGATTTATGAGGCATTCAAGTATGCAGACATTCTATCAAGTACATATACAATATGGAAAATATATTATAAAGCTGAGCTTGACAAATAAAACTTAATATCTCAAGGTATTCAAATCATTACCTATCCAAGGAGAAACCTTAAGAAAAACTCTATCATCAATCTCAAATTCTAGATCTTTTCTCCGTCTGTCAGAGTAACTTTTCTGTCTATCTTGAGTTGTCTTTAATCGTTCTCGAATAACCTTGATCTTGTCATTAGTCAGATCAATCAACTCTACATTAAATAATTTTCTATCATCCACTTCATCCCAACAGAGTGGAGTTCGACACTTTCTTCCATACAGAGCCTCGTATGGGGCCATCTTGATACTAGACTGAAAACTGTTATTATACGTGAACTCCACCAACGGCAAGTGTCTGTCCCAACACCCAGTAAAATCAATGACACAAGCCTATAACATATCCTCCAAAGTCTAAATACTCCTTCCAGATTGACCATCTGTCTGTGGATGAAAGGTAGTATTAAATGTCAAATTAGTTCCGAGAGCCTCTTGGAATTTTGGTCAAAATCAAAAAGTGAACCGAAGGTCTCGATCTGACACGATAGAAATTGGGACTCCATGCAATCTCACTATCTCATCTATATAAAGCTTAGCTAGTTTCTCAATGGAATACGTGCTATGAATAGCCAAGAAATGGGCGAACTTAGTCAATCTATCCACAATCACCTAAATAGTATCCTTCCCACTCTGTGTCCGTAGTAAATCCAATACAAAGTCCATAGTCACGTTTTTCCAGTTCCATTCAAGTATAGGTAGAAGTTGAAAAGTACCCGATGGTTTCTGTCGGTCCGCCTTGATCTGTTGGCATGTGAGACATTTCGTTGCAAACTCGACTATGCCTCATTTCATACTCAGCCACCAGTAACTTTTATCATCGTATCATCTATACAACTCATTAAACACGTCAAATTCAAAACTCAAATCACCATGAATAATTCTGCACTTTAGTTGATCACATAATCATCTATATATATATATATATATATATATATATGTATGTCCATATGCATTTAAGTGCCATCATTCATCACTATTGATAAGGACCCTCGTCAACTACGTTTGAATTAAATTCCCTCTATTCATTCTAATCCATAACTAAGGTTCAATATCATATTCTCATAGCACATGTTTCCCCCTTTTACTTTTCTATTTTATTCCCGTAGGTCAAATTTAATCCATGAATATTCGGGTATAATCAACTCCAAATTAGCCTTTTGGATGTATGAGTTACCATTTAATTTACATCTTACTATAAATTGTTTCTTATGTAATCCATACGGATTCTCATTGTGCCTATGCATAACTTCACATAATTTACATGCTTATACTCTTTTCTTATCATTCTTAATCCTATGTATAAGCTCTATCATACCACGCATCCTTGCATCACATGCAATATCACAATTCCTAAAAGTCATCTTCGTTTCTCATTTACCTTGTATACTTCCATCATATATGTCCTTATTCATTTCCATATTAGTTAATCACTTAAGATTTAAATTCATTGAAGTCGTGTGCATTTCTTACATTTTGAATACCAGTTTCCCTCGTTAGGAAATTTTCATTAACTAACTTCATTATCAGGATTACCTTCAATCATCTTGTACTATTTCTTTACACCAATATACTCATACGTTCTCTTTAGCGTCTGCACAATCAACTCTGATATTTACAAACTTAATATAGATTTTACTTAGGTAATCCTTGACATCATCACAATATCTAATTTCAATCTCACATCGAGCGACCTCATAACTTATGCTTTAACCATTAAGCTCTTTGACAATTCCAAGTTCCACATTTCCTTATCATATATATTAAATATTTTAAAGCACTACTAACCATTATTCTTGACACTTGCATTTCGGTCTATTCGTTTCAAAACTCTTATACATTGCCAACATATAAGTCAACAAAGAAACTTTCCAATTCATTCATATCAATACCTTCCAAAACCTTAAAACTCCAATTAACGAAGCTTAACATCAAGTCCAATGACCTTAATTCAACTCGTAAGTTTAACTTCCCATCTTTCACCTCTTATTCCTCCGTCCCAGATATGAGGTGTTTCTAGTGCGGCGGCACGGTGGCTACTGAAGTTTACTTAATCAACGCTATTCGTCAAAATTTAAGGTTACTATATTAATCATCCTCAACTGTTTGGTTTTCCTCCAAGCTTACGTTGCAATTTCCATAACCATTATATTCTCTTGTGCTTATCACATATAATAGACTAAGCTAATATTTTCAAATTCATCTCATTCTTTAACACTTGTCAACATCCATTACCACGAGTAAGAATCCCTTTTTACTTTCCTTAATTTTGACATATCTCAAATTGTACACCACTTATCGTCGAAATCTTGACTTTACTCTCCAGTTTTTAACCAATTACATTTATAAAATGAATAATTTACTTAATTAATACATCTCACCTTTACGGTCATAAAATCAAAGTTTCTTAAACTTAGGATGCAGAAACTTCCTCTTAGAGCACATCCGAAAATGAACATTTTCTAAATCCGTTACCTTTGAAGAAATCAAATTTAAGACTAATCATTTGCACCATAGTTTTCACACTAATCCAATTAGACTCTTAAATTGATCCTTACAATAATTTGTATACCAATCTCCAATATAAATCTCCATATGGCATTTAGACTAGAATCAACCTTTTTAAGTCATTTAATTTCAAAAAACTAAATCCATATCTAGTCCTTTAATCCTTTGGCTCCACACTAGGCATAGTAAAATTCAAGCCCATCCTTAGAGTAGATTAATAGAGAATTCGAGTTCTCGATTAGGAGGTAGTCTTGGTAATTCATCCGAAAACACATCAGAGAACTCATTTACTATTGGGACATCCTCTAACTTAGGTTCCCCCTTTGATGTATCAATCACATGTGCTAAATAAGCCGGAGTCCTTTTCTACACTAGTTTCAAAGCATTGATAGTCGAGATTACACAGGATGGTAATACTCGACTTTTCCCTGCAAATACAACTTCTACTCCTTCAAAACTCTGAAGTGCAACTTCCTTCCTGAAACAATTTACATTCATCCGATGTGCAGTCAACCAATCAATACCCAATATCAAATCAAAATCTTAGATTTCTAGGGGAATTAAGTCAGCTTTGAATTCTTCCTCACCAACTTTTATTTCACAGTCTCTATAACAGGTGTTTCTAACCAATTGCTCTTCTAGAGGGGTATGAACTACAATTTCCTCCTCTAAAAGTGATAGGTTGCTATCAGAAAAGGGTGCAAATGTCGTGCTCATATAAGATCTATCCGAATCAGAATCAATTAAGACATAAACATCTCAGTCAAATACAAACATGGTACCTGTCACTACACTAGGTCAAACTCGTGCCTCTTCCTTTCCCGACTGATCTAGCGAGAGGTGGAAGTCCACTTCGAGGGGGCATAATAATTTATAAGAAGAACCATAGCGAGTTTAGACAACCTCAGGTTCTATATGTAGATGCATGCATTCAACTCAATCTAACCTAACTTGGGGCCACATTAACACTGTAGTTTTTAAAATAATTTTAAAATCAAAAGCTCTGATACCATTAGAAATGTCACGACCCGGTACTCCCTTCGAGCACGTGACATCCACCACGATGCCTTGATAGACATTCATTACTCGAAATGTCAATCAAAACCTCGCAAGGCTCTTGCATTAGTTTTACATCTCTCTTGTGAGCAATAGTTACTAAATATCATGTTTTAAAAGAATATAGACTATTTTCAAATGAAAACGATAAAAAAGTAATATCTGCCACACAGGGGTATTTTGGTCATTTTTAACCAAAATTTTTCGAATCTGGGTAAAAATATGATATACGAGTAATAAGCATCCATTTCATGTCTCAAAAAAAGTTTCGTTGTCTAATTCATCAATTTAAAGTGAAATTATAGCTATTCAAATTAAATAAAATATTCTATTTTCTTATAAAACAATATTGATAGAACTCTACGTAAATAATTTTTGTAGCGTAAAAGCAAAATAAATTCATACATACAGTGGCACACGCAACCAGGTATACAAAATATTCTACAATGACATGTGGGCCTCCAAAATAAACAAATATGTACAAGAAGGGAGACCTTCGATTTCTAAGGATGTAAATTCAAAAGTAGATCCTCGATGAAATCAGCTATCTACAGACTATCTTGAGCATGAAATGGGTAAAAAGGAGGGGTGAGTTTTTATAAACTCAGTGAGTAAGCAAATTTCATCTAAAACATCTAAAGCCGAGTAAATGGAGACAATTTAAAATATCTCATCATAATATGATTCATAACATCAAATCTCTTTTCAACCCATGTAAATCAATTTCATTTCATCAAAATCAACAAGGCTTAAGATTCTTGTAAAAACTTGGCTCGTGCCAAAAACTTGCACTTGGTGACACCTTGAGCCGAGGCATCCAACCGAGTCCGCCAAGGCTATTAAAATAACATTGAGTATAAAACTCTTTTTTTTTAAAGCACAGCCATTCCTTGGCGTTGGCTGAGTTTCACCTTCACGTGGTGGTTCGGCATGAAGTGAACTCTAACGTTACCTTAGGAGATACCCTCCGCACCTCTCATACTAAGGTAAAATATAACGGGGTTTATCCTGCCCCTCTAATAGGTTGGTCCACAGAAACTCGCCCACTGCAATAAGCTAATTAATTATCCCACCAAATCAATAAAAATTTCGACAATATGACATGGCAAACTGATATTTCCTAGCCTGTATTATGGCAAAACAAAACAATTTATATATTCCACACAAAACACAAATCCAGCCATTCATGCTATCACATTGTCATAAGCCACCAATTCAAACCATATATCAAAACACAAGTATATAGTCTCCACTTACTCAATTTCCAAAACCAGTATTCAATTTCAAAACAAGTTATAAAACTCATTTCATTTAACCAACACTTCAATTTTAAAACATAATAATTTACCATTTAAACTCATTATTCTTTAAAACATAAAAACGAGTAGAAACAACTTTAGATAGTTAAGATGAAAGTTTGATTACTCACAATAGCAAGAGTTTGAAGTACTCCTATTCTTGGTCCTCGGGTATGATATCTTTACCCTTATTAGAGGGCTCACCACCTATACATAATACACGACACGTAATTCAATATATTTATGTCAAACCGTCATAAGACTATTTCAAGCTCTATATGAATGCATGAAATGGAATGAGAATTGTTCGAATAATCATTTAAAGATAGTGTTCTACGTGGGTTCAATTATGATAAGTCTGAACTTGTATTCGACCTAACTCAAGCTATACACTGTTGAATTAACCAAAACATCCGATTCAACTTCAAATATATTCATTACACTTCCAATATTCTAAAAACACCAAAGTACCTCAATAAGCTTGATTGTAACTTAATTCATTGTAACCAAAATTCATTCCGATTCTGGACTAACTTGCTAATTAGTGTCAACACAATCCAATAAGTCCATCTATATCATTAGAAATCAAATCCAAGTCCATTTACTATGATTTTCTCATTATTGTGCAAATCGTTTACTAAAGGAACCATACGTTTACATAACCGTTTTCAATATCGGGCACCATAATTCATCAAATACAAGCTAAATAACATGAGATATAACAAGATTCATCATCAATGTGTCCTTTAGTAAATTCGACCAAGGAGGCTTTGAAGAAGAACATGTGGTTTTCATGCTTGTTTTTCACACCAAGTATCACAAAACAACTAAAAACCAGTAAATAGCATGAAATCTAACAAAACCCGTGATCAAAACCTCCCCCCTAGGTTCGGCCAGCAAACTTTCCTTCATGAAATCTTGAGTTTCAACTATGGAAAATGAAATGGAAAGCATGGGAAAGGTAGATCTTAAGCTTAAATTGAAAAATCTTACCTTTGATTGCTTTGTCCTTTGAAATTCCACAAATTTCTCTTCAATTTTCCTCTCTAGGGTTTGTTTCCATTCTTTTCTCTTTCTTCTTTGCTTTGGCCGGCCAAGAGAGAGTGATTTGGGAGGAGTATGTGCTGGTTTTTAAAGGGAATTATAAAAGGATTAAAATTTACCACGTGTCACCATGTAATTGGTGCATGCTTAATACTTAACAATTAAGCATTCTCTCACCACCAGAAAATTATTCATTGGCCAAAATGATGATGGATGAAGTTCATGGGCTGGACAAGTGTCATGGTGGTGCAAAATTTCTAAAATTCCAATTACATCTTCGTGGACACGTAAAATGACCGTTTTGCCTTTATACTCGAAAAATGTCGAAATTGAAAATTTCACTCCACAATTTCAAATTATGCTCCAAATAGTCAAACTTGGTCAAAAATCTTGTCCAACATTCCAATTTTACCCTTGGGTGGCAAAATGATCATTTTGCCCCTACGTTATGAAAATTTTCAATTGGACTCCAAATCAATCCTCGAATTTTGAATCATCATATTAAGACATTTAAGGTTCAATATGTCTCAAATGAATCTTAAAATCTCTATTTGGACTAATTCGAGGCTTTAATCAACTTAATTGTATCACTAGGTACAAGACCGACTTTGAACGATATTTCGATACATTCACTTATGCAAACATTCTATCAAGCACATGAATGACATGACAAGTATATAATAGAGTAGGGCTTGACAAGTTTACATTACATATATGTGTACACAGACAAAAGACTCTCAACCGTCAGTGAAGTGACTTTAAATGAAGGTACCGTTATTGAGATGCCATAGTACCTACCAAGAAGACGAGCATACGTGGACACTCAATCTAGGTACCAACTGCCTCCAAATCTGAAAACATGAAGGTTAAAAATATGAGTATAAAATTCAGTGAGTGAACATAAGAAGGGAACAAGCAATCGATAAGGAGAACTTGGAAATCATGATGCACTTTTTCAAAAATAATGCAATTGATTTAATTTCTTACTAAAAACCCCTCGTTTCAAACTTTGATTAATAACCTCATAGTGTTGCAAAAACCCATGATCAATCCATGAAGTTAAATGGGTGAAAAATATGTCAAAATCAGGCAAGGTAGCAAGCATGATAGAAAGTTTCTCGTTGCAGCGAGAAACATTCTTGGTTTGCATATGTTATGGTTTTTCAATCATATCTCCCACTAAAAAAGTCCAATTAATATGATTTGTGAACCATTAGAAAGGTAAGATTCTGGGATACAACTTTTATCTTTACTAGTTTTCCTAGTTCTGACTGAAAGGTGGTCAAAATCTGTGTCAAATTAAAGGCACTACACCAAAAAATTTAGAACCACCCGAAAGTTTCTTGTTGCAGCGAGAATAAATCTTGCTTTATATTTTGATGGAGAGATAATGTTTTTTCGCAACTCTGGTATTTGATTGAAAGCTTTCAGCACTTTTTATGTTGATCATGAGTTGATATATGTGGATGTACACGATTATTTTTACATGCCGTACATTTTTGGAACATGCGTGCTTTTATACAACTATCGTATTTTTGAACGAAATAGATGATTTTGATTATTGAAATTTATTTTACTATGCTTTGTTTTCAGCATTGTTTGCCAAGAAAAGTATTGCACTATGATTTACAGCATTATTTTTACAAGGCCCAAATACCTTACTTGTTATTTGGTTTTATAAGGTTATCATTTTATACTCCTATTTTAACCTTCAAATTATCTACTCTATGCTTGTTTCCCATCTACGCCCTGCTCATAGAGTCAATGATCATTGAGTTTGTGAGACTTACCCTCCCTTATCTCCTTTTTTGCAGATAGTGATTGGTATGGTGTTCATTCATCAACATATATTGTTCACTGCGGATTGGTAAAGGCATCTCATAACACCTTATTCCGAGTCGCTTCGCTGCTAGAGGTCGAGTCGTTCATAGCTTAATTTGTTTGTAAATAGTGTTAATGCAAATGTACATTTGAAGATTATAAACCTTGATGTATTTTTTACAATTATGAGGAATAAAAGTTAAGTCAATTTGTCCCTTTTTTTGTTTGAAGTATATTGCAAAGAGTTATACGGTGCAAAGCGATTTCATAAATTGGTGGATTGATTATAACGTCTTAACAAGAGTTTCAAATAAGGCTTGTTCAGGACTTGGCGGGTTATCTCGCAAGTCTTGGACGCTGATAACGATCAAGGAACGGGTCATTACAATGAGCTTCCTTTCACTAGCGCTGCATCCTTATTCTCCCCATGCTGCGGTGGTGTATCAACTTTAAACATGATTTTGACTTTGATCTAGTCCGAACTGGGAAAAGTGGTAAACATAAAAGTTGTATCCCTATATCTTAACTTTCCATTGTCATAGGAATCATTCAATTTGACTTCTTGATTGAAAGATATACTTTAAATACTACATCATATTCAGTCCATGCATACTACTATAGTGCTCCAACTTAGACAAATATTTTGACCATGATTAAATCAGAACTGGGAAATGTGGTCAACAAAAAAGTTATAGCCCTTATTCTTAATATTCTAGTGGTCAAAGAATCACTTCATTTAGAGTTATGTAGAGAAAGATATTGTCAAAATACCATAACATATATGAAAGAAACCATCACCTTACTTGCATGGATTTTCATCAAATGAACATTTTTCATCAAATTTCCTACCAAAGCAATAAAAGAAACTAGTAATAACTACTCTTAAAGTAATTTAAAAGAAAATAACATAAAATTGAACTAAAATAACTTAAATTAACTACTCAACATACAATCAAACTTAAACTAGCAAACACTTAGAATGCTACAATCTGAACCTAAAATCTTAAAAATCTAGCTACTTAAGCCTCCAAAATGTGTCAAAATAACTCTATATAATAGAGTTATTAGTGAGCTCTAAGATTACCATCATCTTTTCCCACTCAATATTTTTATACTTAGGGTTTTCATTAACTGTTTGCCAGATTTTCTAGATGCATATTTAGAATACCCTAAGTAAAACTATGGCCTTGGTTATTGTTTCCAACTAAACACTTTTAGTATATAACTAAGTCCATATTACCATCTTGTCTAGCTGTGATTTATTTTCCTATATTCATTATGTATCTCATAGCATAGAACTATTTTTAAACAAAAAATACATAATGTATGCATGGCATACCTTAAGAGAGGTTGGCATCTTAATTCTAGATGACATGTTTTCAAGCATACAAATAATATCTTATATCATTTATACATATAAATGTATATAATAATAAGCCACATTAATGTCCATCTTACAAAAAAAAAAAAAAAACTACANTACATATAAATGTATATAATAATAAGCCACATTAATGTCCATCTTACAAAAAAAAAAAAACTACAACTTTAATTCTCTTCAGTCTTGCTTGCTTGGATCTCATTCATTTAGTACTCTTTTGATTAATGGATCACAAGCTTTTCTCTAGTTTTTAATCCAACTTGAAAATAATTTCTATTTTGTGAAATTAATTAATACCAAAATAAAAATTATTTTTCAATCCAAGACTAAAAATTTAAGTTCTTAAAATTAATATTTTTAAAGAAAAGTAAAATACTAATATTCAAAAATTTTATTTAAATAAATAAAATTTGGGACAACCTTTGTGTGTTGCCTAGTAACACACAATGGTGCACTGTGTGCTGCCTAGCAACACACAATAGTGTGCTTTGTGCTGTCTAGTAGCACACAGCAAGGTGATTGTTGCACAGCAGCACACCCAATCCCTATTTTTTTTTATTTAACCATTAAAAAACTAATAGCAAGAAAATATTTGTCATAAAATCAGAATTTTAATGTAAGAAAACTCTTTTTCTTCAAAAAAAATTTCTGATACAAGAAAAACTCCTTTTTCTTAAAAAAATATTAATAGCCATAAAAAAATAAAAAGGCTAAATATTGCCAAATTGCCTTTTTCCTTTTGGCTTTCATTTTCTTTCTCCATGGACGTATCAAATACATCCAGAAATATTAAAATTACATGGCTTTTCCTAGTTACATAAATCTAAGAAAAATAAATTAGAAAAATGAAGAAGGAACATGGCGATGATAGGCCACCCTTATTGTTACCTAGCCAAAAGAAAAGGTTACATGTAAAATCTTTTAAGACAATTAATATGACAAAAACCTTCAATCATGCATCATTTCATACAACCATACATTGATCACATCAAGATAGTTCAATACATGCAAAGGTGCCAACCATGCATAATACATATAGGAAACAAAACTGCAATAAACATGGATTTAATGCCATTTGATGGAGTTAGATCTAAGTGCATTGATGTGTTTGTGTAAAGCATGGATTTGAAAAAATTTCTTTTATAAAGGAAGCAAGCAATCCAATTACACAAGTGGAAAAATACATTATTCGTATTGCAAGTGACATAATCATATAAAAAGAATAAGAATCTATTAAAGTAAGATAAACGTACCTTTTATTTCAAGATTATTATTTTCGAACACGTAGTGAATTGTAGAAAATTCACTACCACACCAATGATTGATTTCTCAACCAAACAAACTTGCTACTTATTCTTCAAGAATGCTTTCAACTTGAACCTTGAGGGGACAAAGTGTGGAACACTAGACTACAAGATGGCAACCGATTTTGTCTCTTTTTTTTTCCTAAAAATTAATGGCTATTTTTCTTTCAAGAAATCGACCAATAATGGAAGAAAGGAAGAGAGGTGTAGTAAAGTTAGGAGGAAGAAGAGAGAAATGGTGGTAGAAACTTTTCAATAAAGATACGCTTTTATCTTTTCTTCCAATCTCTACTCCTTTTATTAAAACTCTAGCCTAAAAGGGTTAATCAAAATCAAATACCTTTTGAATCAATCTTGACCATCCATTTAAAGTTATGGATACATCAAACATGCTCCATAATTATCAAAATTAAAATTGAAGAATAAATAATTTAATTTTTTAATATCATTTAGAGTTCTTAATAAAATAAAACTCCTTGTTGAATAATAACTCTTATTTTATTATTATCCATCTTTGTTTAAAAAGAATTAATAATAAACAAAAGAGTCATAGTCAAACATGGAGTCTCTTTTTATCAACATAGATGTCTAGATTCATTTTGCAAGAATCCTCTTAACATTATCTTAATTTAAGACAACTCTATTAAGACAAAACATATTATCTTGTCTAAATTGAGACAAACATGTTTTCTTGTCTAAATTAGGACAAAATATATTTTTCTTGTCTTAAATTAAGACAAACATGTTTTCTTGTCTAAATTAAGACAAAATATGTTTTCTTGTATAAATTAAGACAAACATGTTTTACTTGTCTAAATTAAGACAAAACATATTTTTCTTGTCTTAAATTAAGACAAACATGTATTCTTGTCTAAATCAAGACAACATATTTTCTTGTCTCAATTAAGATAAACACGTAAAACTACCATTTTTGTACACAAATTTAATTAATCATATAAAACTTGCATTCCAACTTAAACAAGTTGAATTTTACGAAGCTAAGTGGGTAATTTATTTGGACATAGATATTCCAAGCTCCAATGAACTTAGAATTATTCTTAATCTTCTTCAGATAATTCTAGCTTTTTAACCATAAAATTGCTCCACCTTGGATTCATGGTTGCACTCTTGGATTAACTATAATTATGAGAAATGATTCAATACTTGATATTCATTATTATTTGTCCAATTGCAAACCTTATATTGTGAAGCCTCATAATCATCCAATGACAAAAAATGAAATTACTATTTTACCCTTTATGTCAATTTTGTCCTTTAATCTCAAATCTCAGATTTCATCCAACTAGTGATCCCATACTCTAAATTTAATCTGTTAAGTATAAAGATGTTATGAGTATCTAATTCATCAATCCACTAGGCTTAGATTAATCATTAATCTTCCTGAAATCACTAGAAGTGATATTAATGTAATGAACTCCACGATTTGGATATATGTTCCCGGATGTTCACCTTAATTATAATGCTGACATACGGAGTCTACATCAATTCTTTATGATGATCATGCCCATGGTGTATCAAAGATTATAAAGAGATAAAACACGAGTCCATTATCCATTGGGATTTTGGTTCTACTGTAAGCAAATGCATAAATGCGGGATCAAGATTTAAGTAACGATTAAACTTAAATTTGATTCTCACATGATTCTAGTTCATGCCATAGTGTCAGTACTCGAAGTCAACCATTTCCTTGAAGTGAATCACATTCATTTCGTTGGAAGTAATCTAGACACTACAACCTTAACATAATAAAATGACTAGCTTTATGATATGGCTGTGAACAATTTTTAGATTCAATTAAAATGTACATGTGTCTTATGTATGACTCTTCATACAAATGTATTTTAATATCTTAATAGAATCATGGTACCTTAATAACTAGATAATGAGCTTACTTAAAACAAACTCTTCATTTTACTACCAAAATGTACTTTCATTACAAATAAAATAAATAGAATTAATCATGAGAATATACTTGCTTTTTAGGGTACCATATTCTCAAATTCCTAACAAGTAATTCTTGAAGAATAAGTGATAAGGTTGTTTGGTTGAGAAATCAATACTTGGTGCGGTCGTGAATTTACTATAATTCATTAGAAGGCAATATTCAAGTTTCTCACAAGAAAAAGGTATAATTTCTTATATATCTTGATTCTTGAATTTTTTAATGTGATTAAATTGATTTGTTTAAATGTATCATGTGTAGTTCCACTAGTGTATTTGGATTAATTTTTCTTGTAATTAGAAAATTCTTGAAATCGATAGTTTACACAAGCACATGCATGCACAATGATTTAGCTCCAACAATGCCAAGTTCAAATCTTTAAAGCCTATACACACTCGAATTGTTCCATTATTCTTCTTCACAGGAACTACATTTGCTAACCAAGTAAGAGAATTTATATATTTAATGGATCCAACCTTGAGAAGTTTGTTAATCTTTTCCTTTATGTCGCTCTCTATCTCATGGCGAAATACACGAGCATGTTGCTTCACTAGCTTACTTTGCTGAGAATTGTATAACTCATGTGTAACACCCTGTACCCTTGCATAGAAGCCAATACGACCTTATTAACAAGACGAAGGGTCAATCGACGTAAATTTAAGTGCCAAAGAGCAAAGAAGAGTGGAAAAAAATATTTTGGAATAAAATATTCCATATGCGAAAAAATAATTATAAAACAATAATATTTTATCGAGGATGAATTAGCAAGTTAAAAGGTGATTTGAAAGTGAACAGGGGTAAAGTGAGATACTTTGGGACCCAAGGAGACAAGTGGAGAATTTCGAAGTAAAATAATATTTTATTAATAAAATAATATTAAAATATTAATATTTTATCTATTGTGAAAATTAGTCACGAAGGAGGACTATATGACTAATCTAAGTGAAGGAGAAGAAGTAAGAAAGAATTTAGAAGAACAACGACGTAAGTAGGGCTCACGTGCCTTTATTTAATAAAGCAAGAAAGGGTAAGTATAAATTTAAATATTATGGTGACACTTTGGTGAAGTGTAAATTTGATATTTTATTTGTATAAGTGTAAAGGAAGAAAGGTAGAAGGAAATTAGAATTGAAGAAATGTTTGAAGGACCAAATTGTAAAGGATGAAAAGTTTGGAAGGTCGAATGGTAAATAAGGAAAAGTTTGAGAACTTGTGTGCAATTTTCAACATTTGAAGTTAAATGGAAATTAACTAATCAAGGAAAATTAGATTGTGTGGGAGGGAAGAATATGCATGTAAAAAATACTATTACACGCAAAGATATGCATGCAAGGATGTACTTATAGTGGGGAATATGTGGGACCCCCACCATATGATAAACAAAAAGGCATAAGGCAAAATGAATAAGATAACACATGCATGTGGGTTTTTAAGTTAGAAGAATGCATGGAGGATTTATGCATGATGGACACTTGGCAACAATTAGACTAAAAAAAGAGAAAATATAGTTGCATGTAATGTCTATAACGACCATCTTCCCAATCGTTACCGGCGTCTGAGACTTGCAAAGGAACTCGCCATGTCCCGAACAAACCTTATTAGAAACTCTCGTTAATTCATTATATTCGTTAACCAATCTATGTAATCCCTTGTACCGCATAACTCTTCGCAATATGGTATTGAACAGTAGTCATAATAAATCAACTGAAACTTTATTCCATATAATTGTAAAACTACATCCAAATGTATAATTTCTAACAGTACAATTGCATTGAGACTAGTGGTTATTTACAGAAACAAATGCACTATGAACGACTCAACCTCCAGGAGTGGAGCAACTCGGAATAAAGTACTATGAGATTCCTTTACCTATCGGTGGACCATAAGTGCCGATGATTGCATGCTAGGCCAATCACTATCTACAATAGGGAGATAAGGGGGTGAGTCTCATAGACTCAGTGATCATTGGCTCCGTGAGTAAGGCGTAGATGGGAAACAAGCCAAAGATAGAAAATTTGAACATTAAAAACATATTCATATATAAACCATTTAAAAGCAAATGGGACATTTGTGCCTTACATATAAAACCTAGAATTTTAATGCAAAGTAATCATTTAACAATCATTGTATCAAAGCTAGTGTGAGTGAAAGACTTGTGGGTTTTGCTATATTTTTTGATTCTTTGATACTATAGTTGAGTATGGATCTTTTAAGTGATTTACTCATGAGGGGTTTACATGAGGGGTTCTACTAAGAACTAGAACAAATTACATTGTTTTGAGAAAATGAGTGCATCATGATTTCAATAAACATTCCTTATGGTATGCTTGTTCCCTTCTTGTTCACTCACTGAGTTTATGCTCACCGCTTTCAACTTCATGTTTTCAAATTAAGAGACAGTCGATAATTAGGACGAGGTGTCCTCATGGGCTTGTATCCATCTTTTGGTAGGTGTCTCGGCATTCAGTAACTGTACATTCATCCGAGTCTCTTCACTGGACATTGAGTCTCCTTTTGTTGTGTATAAACGAACCTAATGTGAATTATTAAGATACATGTGTAGACACTGTATATACACTTGTTTGGTATGCCAGTATGAAGTGACAATGCGTAATATTATTTTGATTCTAAGTTATGATATATGACTTAGTAGTTTATGATGGAATGATGAACATGTCAGATTAATAGGCTTGCTTGGGCTTAGTGGACTACGTCCATTGAGCCCATACGTCGGTCATGACCCGAAATTTGGGTCATGACCCGAAATTTTGGCTGCAGCTGAAATGGTTAAAGGCATTCCCTTCAGGGGAAACAAAAGGTCTCGGGTTCAAATCCTTGGTACACAGTTGCAATTGGGACGTACCGCAGGGAAAAGGAGATGGAACAATACCTTGGAGTGGGCTCCGGATGGAGAGGCCACATGGGTGGGCCCCAAGGGGGATGTCAAACCACCCCTCAACTTCTTATTCATTTTAATTGGGTCCTCCCATCATTCCTTTATTTCAATTCTCTTTTATTTTTCTTCCTTTACACTTGTACAAATAAAATATCAAATTTATATTGCACCAAAGTGTCACCATAATATTTATATATATACTTACTCTTCCTTACTTAATTAACGAAGGCACGTGGGCCCCACTAAAGCTTCCTTTCTTCAAAATATTTCTTACTTCCATTCCCCCATTTAGACAAATTGTAGAAATCACACTTCCTTCGTGCAATATATCCAATTTGACATCGGTATTATTTTATTATTATTTTATCACATAAGGAATATTTTATTCTAAAATATTCCTTTCACCCTTCAACACTCTTAAACACTTTAATTAATCGCAATTGGTATCCAATAGTCTCTATTAGCCACCATATCAAAGTACGGGGTGTTACAGTCTCCACCACTTAAAACGAATTTATCCTCGAATTCAAATCAACGTAGGGTGAATAATCAAAATTCTAAAATTTTGCCACATCACTTTCGTTGGGCAATCTTAACATAGGATTTTGGTTTACGCATTATATCGACTTCCACTGTTTATAGAAAACTCAACAATGTCATAATACGTACAATTATGTGTACTACACTTCTTGAATCAAAACAATATTATTCTTCTTCTCATAAAAAGAATTCAAATATGTCATTAATTCTAATTACACCTCAGTCAAATCAACCTTAAATCATCAATCATGGATATTTACATAATCACCCACAATTCCTCTACCTTGATCTTTTATCAAACCTTCCAACATTCAAGCATTTATTCCACCATTGACTACAGGTCTAATTTGACAACCAATCTCTATTTCATTTGACATACTTCCATACAAATTCCATTCAAGCATTTCATAATACATAAGGATCAAAACACGCTTTATTTATTTCATATATTTTTAGCATCACGATGATTCAAATCTGGTAACCATTAGTAACCATATTCCCAAAAACAAAACTCCAGTACTTTCATGATCGAGCATTTACTAGGTAAATTTCAACTTATACCGAGTCCCAACAAGCTTCACAACCCTTGTATTACCTTACTATCACAATGCATTTCAATAAATAACAACATTCTGCGCACATCCTTATGGTCTTAACCAATCTCTTTAATCAATAGCTCAACCTCTTAAGGTTAAAATTGCTCAAAATTTTCCTTTAAAGTTCTTTTCCAAGTCTTATCTTGATTACTAACCATCTTTATAAATCCACAGTCATGGCTAATTTACCAATCATATGCCACATACAAACATATTTAACTTGAGATTCCTCGAAGTTATTTCAAATGTTAAACCTCACGGCCTCATTAGGTCATCAATTTGAAGATAAAACTAGACACTTATTTTTTCTTAGGTGCTCTTTAAAATCCAAGAATCATATATTAAACTTTTCTAAAGCTAGAATCTTTTATCCTTTTTACCTTAGAAAATTAAATCCATAATTAATCATTCCCAATCATGGGGTTCATGCCAAACAAGGCAGATTTTAAACTTTTTGTCATAGCCCAAAACTTAGGTCGTGATCGGTACATGGGCCCAATAGGCATAGCCCACCAGGCCCAAGCAATCCTCTCTATGTAAACCCATCAGTAGTCCATCTATCACTTCTTTTTCTTTAGGATCTAAGACTTGTGATTTCTAATAACAATCTCTTCAAATTTAAATCGTGAAAATCAAGCACATACAAAGTTCACAACAAATCTCACAATTTACATTAAACCATCACATATAAACATACAACCGACCCTTGACAACCAGCGGAGTGACTCTAGGCGTGGGTGCTATCATTGAGAGTCATAGTGAACCTACCAAAAGATGAATAGGAGGGAGCACCTCGACTTAGGATCCAACTACCTCTGATCTTGAAAACTAAAACATGAAGTTGAAAAGAATGAGTATAAACTTAGTGAGTGAACATAGGAAGGGAGCAAGCAAACGATACGAAAGATTTTTATTGAAAACATGATGCACTTGTATTGAAACCATGCAATTTGTATATCATAAAAAAAAACTCGATGCCATGCTGTTTTTTAACTCATTTTGAAAACATTTAAGAATATCAACTTTCAATATACAATTCACTCACATTACATTTTCCAAAAATCTCTACTTTATAGGACAGGCGCACATGCGTGTAAAAATTCACATACACATTATGTATATATAAATATGTAGATAATTCAAACATACACCAAGGTCATCCCCACACTAGTCACCATGGCTCTGCACATACACTCGCCAACCTTAACTTAGCTCATGTGCACTCCCACATCGTACATAGCTAATATCCTCATGTGCACTCCCACACCACACATGGCATATATCATCATCATGTGCACTCCCACACCACACATGGCATATATCATCATCATGTGCTCTCCCACACAGCACATGGCATATATCATCATCATGTGCTCCCCCACACCGCACATGGCATATATCATCGGTGTGTGCTCTCCCAAATCGCACACTACCGACACCGTCATATGCACTCCCACACCGCACATGCACGGTTATAATTATCATTCAACATTACATTTCAATGCATGGCACACATAACAACATGTAACAAGAATCTTTGCACAACAATACATCACATGCCACAAATCAATTAGCAATTCAACATAATATTTCAAATACGTAATTTATCACATTATACATTTAAAAACATAGAAGTATCACTTGTGAAAAGCTTGTTCCCATGCATAAATTTGAAAAAAGTCAACCAAGGATATTCTAGAATTTCATTCAACACATATGCATTTGTTTAAAACATTTTAAATGCAAGTTCACTCACCTTACGATAGCAGGATACTATATCACTATTAATTCGAAGGAGTATCTAGCTATTTCTACTTGTCGGTCGCTTGTTATTTCCTCTAGCACACCACCACAGTACACTATCTTTATTTTTGCACTTCCTAGCAACAATCCAAATTCAATATCTTTAGTGTATATCATTTCTACTTCTCTTTTTCATTCAATTGTGAATCCTTATTCAACTAACTTATATCTTGACACATTTTTTACCAAAGTTGTCTTTATCCTTTGCTTGCGTAATTCTTTAGATTATAAATATCGGCAACTTATTTATGACTCTAGCACATATATTAATCTTTTCTAAGGATATTTATCAAGTTCAACCATCATTTCCACACCAATAACCTAGCATATGGCAGCAACTATAAATTTACTTCCATCAAGCATTTTCTAAGTCCACATGCACCACAATTTACTTTTACATGCTGCCATAAGCCCAAACAATCAATACATATCTCATTTTTCCTTTTTACTTGTGATTTAGAGGTTAGAATGCTTACCAATCACTTAATCTAGCTCAAAATCACCACGCATTCCAAGATTCTTCCACATGCATGCCTCGGGTTCTTTGGATCTTTATTGATCCTTGCTACCACAAACAAAACCACACATAATAATTGATTCAAACTACATGTTTTCAAACAAAACATCAATTTCTACCTTCCTTACCTTGAAATCCACAAGGCAAACCACCAAAATCTTTTCAAACCTCAACAATGGTGTGTGGGTGGGGAGGAAAACCTCTCGGTTTTCTCTTTTCTCCTCCAAGGTCGAGCCTCTTCCAAACTTTTCTGTTCCTTTTTCCTTTCTTTCTTTCCTTTCTTCTTTCTTCCTTTCTCTCTCCTAAGGTTCAGTTGGAATGAAAAATAAGGTTGAGAGTTATGGGTTGGGTGAATAAAGGGGTAAGAGAATGGAAAAGTAAGAAAAAAAAAGAAAAGAGAAGAAAAAACTTGATTGTTATGGTGAAGAAAGAAGATCACATTGGGAGGAAAAAGAAGAAGAAGAAAATGCCTTATAGAGAAGATAAGGATCAGCCATGGATAAGGAAGAAAAGAGTCAAAGCTTCCAAAGGAAGCTTTGACCAAGCTCATAGAAAAATTATTGTTTTGCCCTCTAAGTTTCTTTCTTTTTTAATTTAGTCCTCCCAACAGTGTTTTAATTCCAATTTCCTTCTATTTTTCTTCCTTTACATTGTGCAAACAAAATATAAAGCTTGCACTTCAATGCGGTATCACAATAATATTTAAATATATACTTACCCGTGCTAGTTTTATTTAATAAAGACACGTGGGCCCCACTAACGTCATTTTTTTTAATTTCCTCATTCTTCTTCTCCCTTACTTAGATTGACCATATACTCCTCCTTCATGACCAATTTCGATATCAAATAAAATATCGATATTTTAATATTATTTTATTAATAAAATATTATTTTATTCCAAGATTTTCCACTTATCTCCTTAGAACCCAAAATGTCTTATTATGCCCTGATTCACTTCCAAATCACTTTTTATCTCTCTAATTCATCCTCAATAAAAATATTATTATTTAATTATTATTTTTTTACGTGCGAAATATTTTACTCTAGAATATTCTTTTCACCTGGCACCGCTCTTTGACACTTAAATCCACGACAATTAGCCCTTTGTCTTATCGATATGGTTATGTTGACTACTATACGGGGATATGAGGTATCACACTTTTCTTACACAAATTCAAATGCACAGCTTTCATGCATAAGTTATAAATTTTTCCCAAACCTCCATGTATCGAAACTCTTTATTGGAGCTATACTAGAATTGATATGTTCTTTTCCATTTGCCCTTAGGAAATTAAATCCATGGCATATTTCTTTATTTATGTACATCATAATAGGCTAACAAATTCTAGCTTACAATTAAACTAGTTCGTGTGCCGAGCCTCTCAGGTTATATCAAATATACCAAGCTTGATCGCAAAAAGATAGAACTTTATGAAAGAATAGCAGAAGTATGAACACTTACCTTTAAGCTAACAATATTATTATTGACTTGTTTGGTGCCAAAATCGCTAATGGATCATCTTAGTCATCGTTTAGTGCTATAACCACTGATAGAATATCATATTGAATGGAATTATACCCAACTCCATATGAGTTTTTATGCCAATATGCAACATATATATTCATATATATTTTCAAAAATTTCAACGTCAAGTAGTCTTAGGCATAACAAGCTCAATAAGCCATTTGTAATACTTAAATAATAGACAAATCAAGTTTAGGACCATTTCCTCTTATAGTTGATCAGATCATGCTCACCATCTTGTGATGAATACACAAAGCTAATTTTGATACTTTATTCTCATACAGAAGTCAATCGCTAATTGGCACCATCCCTAGACACCATGTGTCTTAAAAGTCGATTTTTACTTAGCCAAATTTCATATTCTAGTATCATGCCTCTAGGTCATGGCTTATTACCAAAGTCTTTACTCGTACATAAGCACTTGAAATCTCAAATCATCATCTCTTTTCTAAGTAGATCTTTAAAAATTCTATGGTGTATTTTTACTCCTCGGCCAAGGGTAATATCAACTAACTAGACCATATCATCATCAGGTTTGCATAACGGCAAGATAATCATTGCCTCAAACCAACATTTCCAAGCATTATTATACTTGTAGCATATCAAAATACTATGTGACATATCAGTCATGAGTCCCAACATCACTATATAGCCATCAGCTCCTTGAGTTATAAGGTTTTCACATTATGAGGAATATCTTGAATTATCTCACCAGGGTGTTCGCACAAAGTGGATACTAATCCACAACATGTAATCTAATGCCTAAAGCAGTGAACACAATCTCATCGTTAGAGTTCTACACTGTATCATGTTATACAAAGCATATTTTTATGACTACAACAATGCAATTCTAAGGTTCCACCCTTATCTACCAATCATGCGTCCCTTTATGAGTATATACTTATACATTGCTTGATTGCTCACAAGCCATTCATGGCCATCCAAATTCGACCTCTTCCAGCAAGTAAAACTAGTATATTCTCTTGTGTTTTTCCATATACTTTCAAAACACTTAAACACATCCTTTAATAGAATTTCGCTGAGGACTTAAATATTCAAAGGCTTATCTTCAAAGCCACTCATAACTTTAATAATTCAATGTATGCTCAATAGCATTTCAGCTCATTGGCCCCAATGGACTTTATTTTCAAATCTCCCAAAGTGTCTTTGTCCTTAATTCGGACCATATAACTAACTTAGTATATTTGCATTGATTATCCTTAAGCTTCTTAAGCTAATATAAAGTACTGCTATGAGGACTTACAAATCTTATCTTGTCACGATAGGGAACTCCCATCGAGCCCATGACAACCGTCGCAACATCCTAATAGACATTCATTACCCGAAATGTCAATCAAAACCTTGCAAGGCTTAACATCAGTTTTTCTCGCTTACCTTGTTAGTATTATCACTAAAATTATGTTTTGAGAGATTATAAATATTTTCCAAATCAAAACAATAGAAAAACAATTTTTTCCTCATAGGGGTATTTTGGTCAATTTTTCTTTGAAAATCTCAAAATTCGCTAAAAATCTAGTATGCGAGTACAAAACTTATAATTCATAATCAAAAATAAGTTTAAACATCTAAAGCCTTCATTTGAAATGAAATTATGATTATTTGGATATAATAAAAATATTTAATAAAATATTCTATTTTCTTATAAAACAATATTTATAGAGTTACATGTAAATAATTTTTGTAGTGTAAAAGCTAAATAAATTCATACATACTATAATACAGATAACCAAAGTATAAAATTTAATTTACAGTGACACATGGGCCCATGAACGACCAAAAGTATCAAAAGAGGTAAACCTACAGTTTTTTAGGATGCAAGTCCAACTGTAGCCCTCAACGAAATGAGCTATCTACTAACTTTTCTGAGCCTAAAATGGGTGGAAATGAGGGTGGTGAGATTATATAATCCCAGTGAGTAAATAGATACCATCAAAATATCTAATTTTGAGTAGATGGAGATAGATAAAATAATTTAACATACTGTAATTCATCACCTTTCAACTCATTTCAATCAAATAAAATCAATTCATATAAATCGAGTAATCAACATGGCTTATGAATTTCTTAAAACTTTGGCTCGTGCCAAAATCATTTTTATACCCAGTTATCAGGGATGCCTTGATCAAGGGCTATCCTAACCGAGTCCGCCAAGGCTGTTACAAAGTTATGTACGCATAAATTATGTTTTATTTTGAAAACATAGTCATTCCTTGGCGTTGGCTGAGTTCACCCTCACGTGGTGGTTTGGCTTGAAGTGAACTCTAAAGTTATACCTCGAGAGTTACCCTACTCGCCTCTCCAACCGAGGTAAAATATAACAGGATTTCGTGCCCTTCTAATAGGCTGGTCCACAGAAAACCCGCCCACTGCAGCAAGTTAAACCCAGCATACAATAAAATTTGCAATAGCATAACATGGCAATTATTTTATTTTATTTTACAGCCTTTCAAGGCAAATCAACAATTTATACATTTCTAACACATTTATCAAATCAACCATTCATGCCAATATTGCCATAAGCCAATCAATTAGAATCATGAATTTACAACACACAAAAACAGTCTCCAATTACTCTATTTTCAAACCATCATTCAGTTTTAAAACAAATTTATGAAATCATTTCATTAAATCACATTTTGTTTATAAAATCGAAAACTTAATCATTTAATTCATTTTCCATAAAATTCACAAAATCGAATAAAACATACTTTAGATAATTAAGATGATGATAAGGTTACTCACTATTTCGGGAGTTGAATTCCAAGTACTCCAATTCTTGATCCTCGGGTACTATCTCTTTACTTTTGCCAGAATGCTCACCACCTAGACATAATGCACAATAAGTCATTTACTACATTGTGCTAAATTGTTATAAAACCAATTCAGGCTTTATACTAATGTATGAAATGGGATGCAAATTGTTCAGATTATTGTCTAAACACAGTGTTCTACACAAATTCAATTGTGTACCTAAATTAAACGGTATTGGCCTAATTCGATCTATCACTCGATTAATTGGCCAATACGTCCAATTCAACTCCAAGTAAATTCCATTTTTCTTCCAATACTCCAAATCATCAAACACAAGTTAAATAACTTGAAATATGGCAAAATCATCTTCACATTTTCTCTTAGGAATTTCGGCCATGGTGGGTGCATCAACACTATAATTTTTCCTACTTGATTCTCACACCATAAATTATCATTTCCTAACCAATTCACTTGAAATAAAATCAAAATCATCATCAATATTCTACATGGAGAATTCAGCCAATGATGGGTTATGGGAGAAAATGAATTTTTCTTGTTTGATTTTCATGCTACACATCACCAACTAACAAAAAACACTAGAATATCTTAAAATCTAACCAAAACAACTATCAAATCTTCTCTCTTTAAATTTGGTCAGCCATGAATCCTTCATGATATCTTGTGATTCAACCATGGAAAATGCAAAATAATGCATGGGAAAGGTAGATCACAAGTCAAAATCAAAAAATTTTACCTTTGATTGCTTGATTACTTGAATTTTCACACTTTTCCCTTGAAGTTTTCCACCTAGGGTTTGTGTTCTTCTTCTCTTCCTTTGTTCTTGCTTTGGCCGGCTATAATGAAGAGAAATGAGCAGATTTTGTGCTAATTTATAAGGAAAATAATGAATGGATGAGATTTTGACAAATGTCACCATTCCATTGGTCCATGTGTCATACTTAGCCATTAAGCAATCTCTCTCCACCACTTAAATTTCCTCAATTATCCATGATAATATTGGGTAAAATCCATGTGCTGGACAAGTGTTGGGTGGTGTAAAATTACAATTTTGCCCTTGGGTGACAAAATGACTATTTTATCCCTATCTCAAAAAAATGCCGAAATTAAAATTTTTCATTTCTCAAACTCAAATTATGTTCTTAATAGTCAATATTGATCAAAAACTTCTTCCAACATTCCAATTTTTAACCTTGGGTGGTAAAATGACCATTTTTCTCCTAGGCTATGAAAATTCCAATTTGACTCCAAATCGGTCCTCAAACTCTGAATCACAATTTTAAGTCATTATGGGGTTTTTAAATTCTCAATTTCATCTTAAAATCTCTATTTGGACTAGTTCGAGGCTTAATTCAACTTAATTGTACCATTTGGTACATTATCGTCCTTTAACGATTTTCGAGGTACCCAAGTAAGCAAACATGCATTCTTATGTAAGAATGGCATAATAAACATATTGTAGAGTCGGGCTTGACATATCTTGACTTAGTTGAAAGAAAAAAGATTAGTAACAAGACAAAGCCTATTATGTGGCATACTAGAAACCTATGAACATAAAGTGAGGTAAGAATAGATAGGTATACATTCAAATATCTTAGAGAATAAGTGCACTCTTTTTGGAATGAATGTGCTTGAAAGGTTAATGAACAAATTAGTAATTAAGTGTTTTAGAAATGCATCGTAGTTTTGAAAAGGATGTACCAAACTATATGTGGCAAGAATGATAGTTGATATTACTTTGGAATATCCTATATGCATGATAAGGTAATGTGGTATTTGGAACTTGTTAAGGAGCCTAATGGCTAAACCACGAGTTATGTGGTCATATGTAGTGAGACATAAGCTTAAGGTGGGTATTTATAAGGAAATACTCAATAGGAATCCTATTATAAATCTTGTGAAAAAAAGCATTAAATGGTGTAGTTACAAAAAGGAAAGCTATAAGTTGAAAATGGATACTTGCAATGACATTGAGAAGTACTTAAGTAAAATCCTATTTCAAGTTTAGCAATCACAAGCGTTGACTGTGTAGATGCTAGAAGGAAAATAATTATGTTATATTGGTATAAAGGAATAGTACAAAACATGATTGAAGGTAACCATGGTAATGAAGTCGGTTAATGAAAACCTCTAAATGTATTATGGAAATTGAAATTCGAAAATGTATGAGGCATGCATATTCAAATGAGCCTAAGTCTTAAGTGAATAATTAATATTGAAATGCAATAAGGATATAATATATATGTTAGAGGTATGAAAGATAATTAGGAAATAAAGATGACTTTAGGAATGGTGGTATTGCGTAAGATGCAATGATCGAGTAAAGATGAATCTTGAAGGATCAATAAGATTGTAAAACATACTCGAATACTGGATTGTAATTTAATTAAAATGATATCTGGCAATTGAGAATATGATATTGAATCTTGGTTATGGATGGGAACAAATAATGGGAAATTTAGTTCGAAAGCACTTGACATAAGGATCCCTACACATAATAAGGAATGTTGACATTTAAATGTGCGTGTACATACGTATATGTGGAGTTGATTATGTGACCAAATAAAGTGAAGAATTGTTCTTAGTGATTTGAGATTTGAACTCAATATGTTTGATGAGTTGTGTAGACGATACCATGATAAGAGATCCCATCAGAAATTGAGCTATGTTGATATGAGAAATTTTGGAGCTATAGTCAAAGAAAGGATATCAAGGATATGTAATATGTAGAGTGGTTAGCCATACAAGATGGATTAATATGATTGAGATGTAAGGATTAATGAAGTGCAATATCATAGTTATGTTAAACTCTCCATGAGGCAATAGTGCAATGGATGGAGAATAAATGGTGATAGTATTACAAAGCGAGTAATTGGAGAAATTCAATAAAAAAGACAAAATTTGATTCTTGTCTATGATGATTGAAAGGTTCTAAGTCATAATAATATAGTACATTTAGAGACCTAAAGAAGTAGAACTAATGAAAAGAATTTAACAGTAAATAAAAGGGCTTACAATTAGAGCTAAGGATCAGCAAGTGAGTTGCTTTACCATATAATGTAAATTGCATAAATATAAGATGAGCAGGAATTATGAGAAGACAATTGTGAAGGGTACTGTGTTTTGATTCAAGATGATAAAAGATATAATTTACGTTCCCTAACCTTGTAAAGTGTTCTAATTGAACTGAAAGTAAACAAGGTGGATAAATCAAAATTTCCTATGAAGAAGGAAATGAAATACGATATAGATTGAGATTAATGACCCAAACTGACGGGAATTCGGGGATGAATTCTTTTTAAGTGGAGGAGATTGTAACAACCCATACCCTTGTATAGAAGCCAATATAACCTTATCAACAAGATGAAAGGTCAATTGATGTAAATTTAAGTGCCAAAGAACGGTGACAAGTGAATGAAATATTTTAGAATAAAATATTTTGTATGCAAGAAAATGATAATAAAATAATAATATTTTATGAAGGATGAATTAGCAAAGTTAAAAGGCAATTTGAAAGTGAATCAAAACAAAGTGAGACACTTTGGGACCCGAGGAGACAAGTGGAGAATTTTGAAATAAAATAATATTAAAATATTAATATTTTATCTATTATTGAAATTAATCATGAAGGGGGACTATATGACTAATCTAAGTAAGGAAGAAGAAGTAAGAAAGAATTTTAAAGAAAAATGACATTAGTGGGGCCCGCATGCCTTTATTAAATAGAGTAAAAGCAGGTAAATATATATTTAAATATTATGGTGACACCTTGGTGAAGTGTAAATTTGATATTTTATTTGTACAAGTGTAAAGGACAAAAGATAGAAGGAAATTGGAATTGAAGAAATGTTTAAAGGACCAAATTGTAAAGGATGAAAAGTTTGAAGGGTTGAATGGTAAATAAGGAAAAGTTTGAGGACTTATGTGTAATTTCAACATTTGAAGTTAAATGGAAATTAACTAACCAAGGAAAATTAGATTGTGTGGGAGGATGGAATATGCATGTAACAAATAGTATTACATGCAAAGATATGCATGCAAGGATGGACTTGTAATGGGGAACATGTGAGACCCCTACCCTGTGACAAATGAAAAAGCATGAGACAAATGAATAAAATGACACATGCATGTGAATTTTTAAGTTAAAAGAATGCATGGAGAACTTATGCATGATGGACACTTGGTGACAATTAGATTAAAAGAAAAGAAAATATAGTTGCATGTAATGTCATTGGCCAAGGAGGAGGCTAAATGGAAATTAAGGTGGGAAAGTTGCATGAAAGACCATTGGGTACAAATAAGGTGGGATTAAATGGAAATGAATTAAAGAATGGAAGGATAATGAAGGGTGGATATTTAACCAATGAAATGTAGAGAATATTGGTGCTTGAAGAACCATTGGTTGGCAAAATGGCCAAATAAAAATAAAAAGGTGAATTGGTGCTGTGTTGAGATTGGTTAAATGGGTGGCCATATAAACACCAAGATTCAAGGGTGGAAGAGAAATGTGAATTAGCCTTGGTGAGACTTGAGAAAGCCGGCCATTAAGAGAAGAAAAGAGAAAAGAGAGAGCTTTGAGAAACTTCACCTGAGAGGAAGAAAAGAGAAAGAAAAAAAAGAAACCAAATGAGGGCTCAATTTT
Organism: Theobroma cacao; assembly: GCF_000208745.1. Lineage (NCBI taxonomy): Eukaryota > Viridiplantae > Streptophyta > Magnoliopsida > Malvales > Malvaceae > Theobroma > Theobroma cacao. The sequence goes on along the minus strand of NC_030850.1, from coordinate 24,827,142 downwards.
GGGAGAAGATCCAAAGAAACCGTGAGGTTTCCTTCCATTATGTTGTGGAGTCTTGACATTTTACCACCCAAAGAGTCTTCAACATTCAAGAGAGAAACCGTGGAGTGATGATGGAGGTGTAAAGCTTGGTTTCAAGATACAAGAGAAACAAGGTAAGGATTATGGTTTTAGCTTGAATGTTCTTTGAAAATGGGTTGGTAACCATGAGAAATGTTTTGTGGCAGCAAAGAGAAGCTTGATTGGAAAGGATTTAGTGACATGCAAGCCATCAAACTCTTGGATGCATGATGGATTCAAAGTGGAAGAGAAATGGTAAGCATGGTATTGTGTTTTAAGTCCAACAGTTGGTACATTGCTAAGGAAATAATTTGTGAATCATGTTGATAGCTTGATGATTAAAGCTTTGGAGGAATATTGGAGTGCATGTGCAGATCAAGCAACCTCAAAGGTAAAAATGAATAATGCTTTAAGTATAGTTGAGAGATTTTGAGAAAATGGCTATTGTTGTGTTGATTGGAATCTTGAAAGGCACATTGTGAGGAATAATGGTTGTTGAAAGAATCTAAAATGCATGAGCTAATTGGAAATGTTAAATTTGCTTGGTATGTTATTTGAAAGAAATAAGGAGGAATAATGTGGATGGAGGATTGAGAAATAAAGCATTGAAAGTTAGATAGACAATTATGCATGTAAACTTGGAAATAACTGAGTGAGATTGGAATGATTGTAGCTGCCATATATGTGGTTAATTGAGAAAGAATGGTGATTCTAGCATGATGTGAGTTATTAAAATGATTATTAATGTTTGAATGAGAAAGAAAATGGAATGAGATATAAAAGCATAAAACTAAGAATGTGGTACATAGGGTAGCAAATATGGGTTGAAATGGGAATAATAAATACTAAGTATATTAAGCTTGGTTTATTGCTAGGATGTGTGCAAGTGGAAAAGGATTATCGTGGTGATTAACTAAAGGAGGAAACGGGTGACCGATAAGCTGATTTAAAACAAAACGTAACCGGATAAGTGGCGAAGTAGTATCTCGCCATTGTAAGGTGAGTATGGGGTGTCTATTTCAAAAGTTCCATAAACTATATATAGATATACGTTTAATAAACGTTGTCGATTTTCTTTAAATGCAATTGTGGATAGCATGAGTTGTTAGCCTCGATAGGCGATTTTTAAATGGATTTGTAATCAATTATACTATTTTTGTGGAAAGCACGAGTTGCTAGAAAATGATAAGTGACTTGAATACATAGTTTGCAATGATTTATACACTACTATTGTGGAAAGCATGAGTTGGTAGAAATGATAGGTAATTGTGGATGAAAATTGATTTGGAAGTTGTTTGTGTAAAATATATATATATGTAAAGTGTTTTAGAAACCAAAGAGCAAGCCTTTTTGTAATGTTTTGCATCAAATTCGTGCCTTGTATCTTTGTGTGACGTGCATAGTTAAATGGTTTAAATGTAAATTTTTAAGAGCCAGTTTTAGTTCGATCTTTATTCAAATGTTTACACCATGCATTTTAATGTGAAAAGTAATTTGAAAGGTTATCAAACCTTGTTTTCAAATGATTTAAAGCAAAAGTCTCGAAAACCTTGATTTGGTTTTGAAAACAGTTTTGACAAACCAAGAGCATCAAGAGTACGCCAAATGTCACATCGAGATAGTGTGACCCTTATGCACAAGTAAGCTCCAACTAGAGAACCTTTAGGTCACTGATGGGCTATTAAACATGGCTAGGTCACGGTTTCTGATTATACGTTGCAAGGCCACGGGTTGTTATATGTGGCAAGGCCACAAGTTGATATACGTGGTTGCGACCACATGATTTGTCCAATATCAGCCAACATCGTCGAGACTACCATGGCTGGGAGAATCTGGTGGAGGGGGGCCTCCCGAATTGTTATTATGTGGAAGAGGGTCCATGGATTGATTATTTATGATTACCTACTTAAAAGCCTTGAGAGTTTTTATACTTGTACTCTTTTGCATGGTGGAGAGTTAATGTTTTTCCGTAGCTCCCTTATTTTGTTGAAAGCTTTCAGTGCTTTATAAGTTGATTATGAGTTGATATACGTGGATGTACACAATTATTTTTACATGCCATAAATTTTGAGAGTGTGCATGATTTTATATGACTATTGTGTTTTTAAAGGAAATAGATGATTTCGAGGATTGAAATTTATTTTACTATGCTTTGTTTTCAACATTGTTTACCAAGGAAAGTATTGCATTACGATTTTACGACATTATTTTTCAAGGCACAAATACCTTACTTGTTATTTGGCTTTATAAGGTTATCATTTTATATTATGGTTTTATTACTTAAATGATCTGCTCTAAGCTTGTTTCCCATCTACGCTCTACTCACAGAGCCGATGATCACTAAGTCTGTGAGACTCACGTTTCCCTTATCTCCCTTTTTGCAAATAAGTAATCAGTTTAGCGTGCATTCATCGGCATCTATTGTCTACCGCGGATAGGTAAAGGCATTTCATAGCATTTTATCTCAAGTCGCTCCATTACTACAGGTCACGTCATTTGTAATGTATTTTATTTTTGTAAATGGATACTAGACTCAATACAAGATTACAATTGGAGATTTTAAACTATAATGTAATTTTACAATTATGGTGAGTAAAGGTTAATATGACTTATTACGACTTTTGTTCAAATCTTATTACAAAGTGTTATACGGTTCAAAGTAATTTCATAGATTGATGGCAAGAATATGAAGTAATAACTAAAGTTTCAATTAAGGCTTGTTTGGGACTTGGCGGGTTCTCCCGCAAGACTCGGCGCCAGTAGCAATCGAGGAGTGGTCACTACATCAACATTATTACAGCTCTGGTGAAAATGAAAGGAATCTGGAGTATAAGATTCTAAACTGATCTAACAAGAAACAAGGATCAAGGGATATTTTCGGGGAGTGTTATGAAGATGGGTTACAAACTAAAAATGTGAGACCTTGTCAAGGTCGATTAAAAGACGGTATTGTACCGAGTGGTACAACTAAGTTAAATCGAGCCTTGAACTAGTTCAAATAAAAATTCTAAGAGGAATTTGAAAATTTTAAAACTCATAGAATGGCTTAGAATAGTGATTCGGAGTTCAAGGTCTAGTTTGGAGTCCATCAAGAAAATTGATCGATTAGGGACAAAATGGTCATTTTACCATTTGATGATAAAATGGAGATTTTTAGCCAAGATTTGATCACATTTGACCAAGAATAATTATATGAAATATAATTATGATTATTGGAGTATAAAATGATGTTTAGCAGTGAAAAATTGTGATTCTCAGTATTTTTGGAGCACAAGGGCAAAATGGTAATTTTACCACTAGAGGACTAAACTGAAATTTTTATAAAATGATTTTTGCCCCATTTGGTTAAATATTGATCAATATTAGTGTTATTTGAGGTTGAAAAGTAGAAATAATGTGACTCCGGTACATTTCGAAGTATAGGGGCAAAATCGTAATTCTTCCACCCTAGGGGCCAATCGGTAAATTTTTCTCCCCTGCACTTGTCTAGACCAAGGGATTTGAATTGTGGTAGGATTGGATAAATACCAGAATATTTGTGGTGGAAAATTAAGAAGAAAAAAGTCAAAAAGTTAAAAAAATTGGGCCAATAAGCATGTGACACGTGGCATGCTTGATTATTTTATTATTTTCTATAGAAATCAGCCCATTAAATCCCCAATTCTCTCACCATATTCGGCCTAGGCAACCAGCAACAAGAACAAAGGAAGAGCAAAGGGAAAAACAAGAAAACCTAGGTCAAAATTCGAAGAAAAAGTGAAGAAATCAAGGAAATAAGCTCGGTAAGTTAGAATTTCTTTAATTCTCCTTGATACCTAGCTTACCCATGCTTTTGTTCTTGATTTCCATGGTTGAATATTGAGTTATCATGATGAATTCAATTCTGAAAAATGGGTATGGAAGAGGAATTGTTGTTGGAATAATTTGATTTTAGACTATGTTAGTGTTTAGGGATAGTTAAGCATGGTTATGAACAAAAACACAAAAGAAATATTCAATTTCTCTAGGGTTCCTTGTTGG
>NC_030850.1:24814741-24821218 GCF_000208745.1 Theobroma cacao | reverse complement strand
TGTATGTAAATTTTTAAGGAGTAATGCCAGTACGAGTTGGCAATGTATATCACTATTTTGATTCAAAGTTATGAAATATGACTTAGTGATATTAGATGGAATTATAAGTAAGATAAATAATAGGCTTGCTTGGGTTTAGTGGATTACATCCATTGGACCATTACGCCGATCATGGCTCGAAATTTGGGTCGTGACAAAAAAGGAATGAATGTATCAAAACCAAAAGAAGTACACCATTTCCCCTCACTATTGGAAGTCTTTCAACACTTTACACCAGAGTCAGCCAACCTTCATTTCCCTCCAAAGTGAAATGATTTTTAATATCCTCATGAGAATTGTTCAAAATTAACTGAACAAATTGTGAAGATAACAAAGATTGAGGTGAAACTTTAGCAGCTTGAAGCCCTTTTACATCAAACCAAGGAAACAAAATCTCCTTCCTCTGAAGCTCCAACTACTATTACAAGTCAGTCTAGTGAGAGAACTGCTACAGAACAGTTTAAGGTTCCTACTTCTGATCATGAAGGGGAAACTAGAAAAGAAATACCTAAAAATGAAGGCATAAATCATAATGAAAATGGGGATTTTGAAAAGGAACAAGTTGTACAAAAAGAAAAGGAAAAGGAAAAAGAGCCAACCATGAAAGGAAATGATCAAGAGGAAGAAGTTGAAGTAGAACACGCAGGTGAACTAACGAAGCTGAATGAAGACCAACCACCAGTTAAAAATGAAAACAGTAATTCTCCCATAGAATCAGAAGAGATAGAGGTATCTCAATTCATCAATGATCTACTAAAAGAGGCCAAAGTTGATCAAGAAAGAAAAAACGCAAGAATGGAACAAGAGGTTCAAATGGGACAAAAAAATTTGAAAAAACTATCAATCAACCAGTCCAGGACAAAGGGAAGACCACAGCTACTAAAAAAACCTCCTAAAAACCTACTGGTAAAGGTAGGAAAAGAATGGCTACTAAGATCATAACCTTTAGAAGAAGAAAATCAGCCAGATAGGCCTTGACCTACACTCACTAGTTTTCTAAGCCTGTAGCCCCTAAGATTATCTCATCCACATTTTCTTCTTCATCCTCATCATATGACTCTTCATCCAATTCCTCTCCTAATATCTCAAAGTGCATTTTGGCACTGATGAATCCTCACCCTCCTTAGACTCAAATTAGGACCCTCTTTTGCATGATGACAAAAAAAGGTAGAAAATAGGAAGGTAGGAAAATAGGAGTAAAATGTAAGTTTCAAGCTGTTAGGAAAAATAAGAAAGACAAACCCAATAATTGGTAGGAAAGATAGGAAAGACAAACTCAATCTTTAAGATTTGCATTTATTGTCTTTTTTTTTTTGTATGTTTTATGGTATGGTTTATGAGACAATGTTTTATGTTGAGCTATGAACAATGGTTGAATGCTTATGTTTTTTATGTTTTATGGCATGGTTTATGAAACAATCTTTTATGCTGAGTTATAAACAATAGTTGAATGCTTATGATTTTATGATAGAATTATGTTTATGCTTATGTGGTTTATGTTTTCATGGTTGAATGCCTTCATGCCTTTATTTCCATACCTTTATATTGGATAATTTTATTAAGGCACACATTTAGAGGGATCACATATGTAGGGGGAGCAATCCCTAAATCTGCCCATAAAGTTTTATTTCTTATATAGACGTTACAATCTTAATCGAGGAGTGTTTTGTCATCATCAAAAAAAGGGGAGAATGTTGACTCCATATGTTTTTTATGATAATAAAACATTCCTCATTCATTAATTTCTATCCTTGTTATTTAAGTTGCCAGATTTAGTTTAATTCCCCTAACAAAATTCGTAATTGCAGGTAAGTAAAGAAGCTTGCTCAATTTAAATATGAGTTAACTATTTAAAGAAAAAAAAAACAATGTGATTAATAAAGAAAAAAATTTAGTAACTGATTAACAAAAAGCCTTATTCAATTTAGGCATAACTAGGCACTGACTAAAAGCAAGACAGACGAGCCTTAATCAGTTGGCACCAAGCTTAACTGATTAAAGAAGTGTTAAAAGCTAAAAACAATGTCATGCTAATTGGTTAATAAGTCTAGTTAATCAGTTAAAGCACAAGGACCCAGTACTCTCAAGCACTAAAATCAAGTTTGAAAAAATAGTTGACCGTTGAAGGGAGCCAAAATGGAAAAATTCAAGTTCAAAGATTTTCTAATTGATTAGAGCTTATGTTGTTCGGTTAAAGTTAAAAGAAGTGAAGCTCCAATCAGTTAAGGGGAGAGTTAACTAGTTATAGAATATCTATTGAAGTAGAGAGGCTTGAAGATAGAGATTTCTTAATCGGTTAGAGTCTCCTGTAATTAGTTAGAGCACAGAACACAGTAGTAAGATAGTGGAAGGCAGAAAAACTTTAATTAGTTAAAGATGCTGGTAACTAATTAGCCGAACTCTATCAACCCATTTGAATTTAAGCACTAGAAGATAAAATAACGGCTAGAGTGGCATCAAAGTTGTCTCCAACAACTTGGAATTGTCTTTAACAAAAAAATCTAACTCCCCAAGTATAAAAGGAAGCTCCAACAATAAAAAAAAACAAATTTGAAGATAGAAGAACCATATTGAGCAAAAAGCCAAATATCCTTCACCATAAACACTTGTTCTTCATTCCAATTCCAAAAAAGTGTTTTAGCTTGCTTGTAATCTGTCCAGATCTGTAAAGAGTCATAGTTGTACTTCTTTTTCCTCTCTTTCTTGGGAAATTAGAGTGTGGAAAGCATTCTAAAGCTTGTTGTAAGGGATTAAAGCTTAGGTTAGAAGCTCACCTTGTAAAAGCTTGGTGGAAGCTATTAATTCCACTGGTATATTAAAGTTGGGTAAACATCTTTTATTGGAAGATCTAGGTAGTGGATGTAGATTAAGGGGATCGAACCACTATAAACACTCTTTCATTGTCCACTTCTCTTTACCCTTCATTACTTGGTGTCTTGTAATTCGTAAAGGTTCTAGTTTTTCCTTTCATTTCATTTTGTTAATTAAAAGCTTTACCAGCTCTAAAGAGCTGAATAGAAAATTTTTTAGTACTATTGACCCCTCTCTAGCACTCTAACGGGACAAACAATTAATTCTTCACCTAAAAATGATTTTAAATCTTTTAAAAAATATTTTATTGGATTAAAAACATCTTGTCCAAATTTTAATTAAAATAGAAAAAGAAATTTTTAAAAAAGCCTTCAAAACCGATTTATACCAAATCAACACATAAATCAATCCTATTGATTATCACCATGAATCAAGCATACAAACTACATGAAAAACATCAAACAAAGGCTCTAATACTACTGATGGAATTCAGCCTCATGTATAGTTGGTATGAGCCCTGCAGCCAATTAGGATTGGTTAAGGGATTGATTCCAATCATGCAACAACATCATTCGTGTTGAATGATTAAAGGTTTTCCTTCATCAATAAGACATTAATTATAACAATTTATAAGTCTAATTGGATTAAGTCGATGAGATTAATATGCCTTGCAAGGGAACTATAATGGGTTACAGTTACGAGATCATTATGAATCAAAGCGTAATCTCTAAATGTTCCTGGTCAATGCATCATTATGACTAGACATCAATGATACCTAGAAACTAGTACATTCTATGTTTCTTACTTAAGAAGTAAGCAACAGATCTCATAGGTTAAAGTAAAGAGATACTTGTAACTAGAATATAGGTGTTTACCTAGGAGAGCAAGTTCACTGAACATGACCCGCCATGAGAAGTGCATTTGGTATTTCACTCAAGTGTCTATGCAATACTTCTTACGTGTCAATTGTGTAAATACTCCTTAGACTTGAGACACTAGGTTGTTTTATGTGTGGAGTTCTATGCTTTAATTTTATCCCTGCAGGTGCCTAACCAAGGATGACAAAACAGGATGCTTTTGGGAATAGAATGAAGCATGTGAAGGCAAATGAGTTGTCAAGATAGGAATCATCACCCTAAGTGATGCAAGGGACATATCCTAACCGTTCTTGGTTGATATTAGCTTATTGCAGTCCTTGGCCAAGGCAACTTGAAGATTATGAAAGTATTTTGATAAGTTTTTATAAAGCTGATGATCAAACTTTAAGAATGAATATGTAGATCAATAAGAGTAGACACTGCACCATGCTCTTATCATCTCCGAGGTATATGATAAGGTAATGAATTACTTTGAAAGGCCAATCACTGAAAGGTTAAGTCAAACCATCTTGACTCTTCTATCATTTGGGTGGCCATGAGGGATTGCTAGACCCCAATCTTGGTCTATGAACTCTAGGTAGTTAACTTGATTAATGATAAATTTAAAGTAGTTTAAATTTATCTAATTCTAAGTTTAACTTAAGAATTATATGTTGAGTTCATTGCCAACATGTTAGAAGCCTAACGGGTCACACACTTAAAATTAATGTTGAAAATAAAATGGGAGAGGTGATTAAGTTGGACTTAATCAAGTTAGAAGTTATGAGTTTCTGAAGCACTTGATTAAAATTGTTTAATTAAGTTGTGCCTAATTGATTAAAATTGTTGGGCTTAATTAATTAAATTGTTTAATTAAGTTATTAGGCCTAATTGATTAAATTAAACAATTAAGTTAACTGAGCTTCTTAAGGACTTAATTAAATTGTTTAATCAAATTATTTGATTAATTGGCAAGTACAAAATAGCTTTGTAATTAGGGTTTAAAATTAATCCAAGGTATAAATACCTTACTATAGCCTCCAAACAAATTGAGAGAGAACAACTGAAAAATTAAAAGAACGGCACATTAGAAATTCCTTTTGTCTTGCTATTCCTTGTGTGAAGAAAAATAGCTTTTCATTCATTTGATTTCTTTTGTTTGTTTTACCCCAAAATTTTTGTGTGGATTATGAGTTTATGAAACTCATCTTTGCTAGCACATTGTCAAGACATAGCACTCCCAATCCTTAAAGAAGGATTTTCTAATTCATTGGTGTGGATCATTATTACATGCTGCACAAGGATTCCTTGGACAGCTTTGGTTTGCAACAACCGAGCTGAGGTGGTTGAGCTTTTTGAAGGCTGATTTGGTGGTTTAACAAAGAATTCATCAACCTTTGTTATTTAGGTAAACTTGATATAATCATATATATTTTATTTTTAATTTAATTCTGTACTCAATTTGGCATGAAAGAGATCCTAGGAAGGTGGGCGTAATTTAATTTTTAAATTTATTTTCGCTACGTTTTATTTGTATTTGATCCATGATCAGCCCTCACCCAATAGTGGTATCAGAGCCCCTTTCATGCCATTTGAATGCTTGTTCATGTTCAATGGATGCTTGATTAACAAATAGCTGTTTTGCATTTTGATTTGGTGCGATTTTGTTAAAATCGATTTTTCAAAAAATCTGCTTTGCCAATTTCATTTAATTCTGTCCAGCAACATTTGTAGCCTCTTTTAATCTTTTTTTTAACTTATTTAAATCATATATAGATTTAACTAATGTGTGTTTTGCATTGTGCAAAGGAAGCACAAGAAAAAAGGACACCATAAGGAACGGTTTTGGAGGCTGTCTTGCAAGGCAGCACACACACAATTTTAGGTGCAGAATTTTGCTTCTATTTTTGCTTAATTTCCAGTAAATAAAATATGTAATTATTACACATTTATTGCTGGATATGTGGACAGCAAAATCATGAAATGTTCATGATTAAATAGGCTGATTTTAAACAAGAAATTGGAGCAAAAATTGAAAGCAGTCCAGCTCACTGTTATGACATGAATTTCAGATTTAATTGACAAGAAACTCTTGTAAATTAATTCTAAAAAATTCCAAAAAATTTATCTTTATTAAAATTTCAATAAGGATTATTTCTGGAAATTTTCATGGCCAAACAAGCTGATTTAGGCTATTAATTATTGAAAGTTTGAAAACAGTTCAGAGAATAGTTAAAGCTTGGAAATTGGTTTTGAATTGCAAGATAATCTTGCAAAATTAATTCTGAAAATTTCAGAATATTATCCTCATTTGAAAGGTTCAATTAAAGGATAAAATTTTGAATTTGAATCAATTTTTGAGTGGCAGGACACTTAACTAAATTAAAGGAATGTCCTTTACATGTGAAACGGCACTCATGACAAAGGTTGTGCATGGTGCCGCCACACATGGATGCTGCACCTCCCATTGCAATGGATGCAATCGCTTTATGGAAAGAGACTGTTTGCTGGAGAAATTGGACACTTAATGATTAGGAAGGATTCTTTCCTTGGCTGATCATTGGCTCCTAAATGTTAGGGATACATGCCTAAAATCAAGGAGTTTGAATCCTTGATGGAATCAATCAATTTTAAATTGATGATCTTAAATCTCCAAAAATATTAAGTCTTCCTCATTTGATGAAGACTCCCTAAATTAAGGAATTATGATATAAATTTATCCACATTTAATTAGATTAGATAATTTTAATTAAAATGGAAAGTCAACTTG
>NC_030850.1:24797762-24812610 GCF_000208745.1 Theobroma cacao | reverse complement strand
CAATATGTGAGCATGAATGGCAAAGTCGGTATTTGTATCAAAATTATATATACTATGTATTCAGCCTTGAGAGGCTAAATTGCGATAAATTGCCATGTCATGCAGATAAGGATTTTATAAATCAGGTGGTAGATAAAATAAAGATTAGCTACTGCAGTGGTGAGGTTCCGTGGACTAGCCTATTAGAGGGGTACGGTAAACTCCTTTATATTCTCACATCGATCGTAGAGGCGCGTAGGGTATCTCCTGAGGTGGGCTTTTTGAGTGCACTTCACGTTAACTACCACATGAAGTGAGACTCAGTCAACGCCAAGGAGCGACAGTTTTTTTTCAAAATAAAAACAAGTTTTATGATTATATAAAATTTTTCACAACCTTGGCAGACTCGGTTGGATACCCCTGGTCCAAGTGTCCTCGGGTACAGGATTTGGCATGAGCCAAGTTTTGAGAAATTCACGAGCTATATTGATTATTTGGTTGAAATGAATATTCATGTTGTGAAAATTTTGCTGAAATGAATTATTTTTAATTGTCTCCCTTTACTCGCCTTTAGATAGTTTAGATGGTGTCGTTTACTCATTGGGATTATGTAATCATAATCTCACACCTCTCCCTATTCATTTTCAGGCTAAAGACAGTTTATTGATAGTTGATTAAGATGAGAATTAATCTCGGAGTTGCATCCTAGAAAGTAAGGGTTCGTAGCCTTACACCTTCTTGGTCAGTTGGGGGCCCACGTGTTACTGTAAAAGTAATTTTATACTTCAGTTATCTGATTTAAAGTATTTATGAACATATTTATCTTTTATACCATGTTTTTGGCAGGTTTCGGTATTTTGAAGAAAAATGATGAAAATGCCCTTGTGAGCCAGAAAATAATATTTTATTGTTTTGATTTGGAAACGACTTATGATTTCTTGAAATGCCCTTGAGATTTAATAATTGTTGCTCACCGGGGAGATGTGGAAGCTGATGTTAAGCCTTGCGAGGTTTCAATTGGCATTCGGGGTAATGAGTGTCTATCTAGACGTCGCAGCGGTTGTCACGGGCCCGATGGGAGTTCTAGGTCGTGACATAAAGGCCTTGATATGATCAATTCTTTTACTAAGTAATTTTAAAAAAATTATTTTTTAAAAATTACGAAGTCTTTTCAAACCTAAGCACCAAATGATTTGAACTATGATCCTCAATAGTTGAGTGACATTTTAGAAATGAAATGCAAGATCATCATCATATTGAGCATGTTTACTTTATATGTTTATAACTAAATTGTGGATGTTTGTTGATGGTTATGGACAATAGACCCAATATGATTGTGGATGTTTGGTTAAACTGCTATTTATGGGAATCTTTTCAAATAAGGTCTTTGAACCTTAACTTATCTCTTCCATTTTGGGTTTCTAAAATTCTCTTCTCATTTAACTCCTCTCAAATGTAACTCGAGGTTTCTACATTCAATTGTAATTAGAAATAGGATTAGATTAGGAAAGAAATTTTGTAAATTTGAAGATAGAGATTCAAGGTGCCATGAAGAGCTAAAGGTGGATGCAAGTTAAGGCATGAAGTGCTTAATGTATGCTATCCCCTCAAATTTGATCAACTAGTTTCCTTTTATGGCTCAAGGAAACTAGAGTAGAAAAGTCCATAACCATCCTAGTAGAACAGCATATGATAGATTTAATTTTATGCGATATATTAAATGCTATGCATGCTAATCAAATGAGACCTTGATAAAATGAAAAAGCATAAAATCCCTCAGCAAATATTGAGTCACATACTGCATATGATTATGTTGCCTTTCATCATTTAGCAAGATAAGCTGGCTGCTCTTTTAATCGGAGGCTTGTTGAGCACACTCAAGGCCACACTTTTACATGAGTATGTTTGAGCTATTGGTGGGTCTTACTACTAGTTTCATAAAATTAGGATGCTTGGAAACTTTATTATTATGGAAACTAGAGGCAACGGCTAAGAGAAACATATATGATATGTTTAGGCAATGTGTTGTCACCTAGCTGATCTAGGAGTTGTATAGAGATACAATTGGTAAGCTCAGTTACCTACCTAATCCACCTATCATGGTTTGTTAAGCAGACTCAAGGCCATGACTAAATGGATGGGATCCTAGCCCACTAAAAGAATCTTAGTAGAGATCTCTTGAGGTGATATAGAGGGTTATCATCTTGTAGAAACTAGTGGGAGAACTATTTAGAATTTTAAAACCTTGTTTTAAATAGTTTATGCATGATATTTACTTATTGCTTTGTTTTATCTATTTAGGCATAATTTATATACATGGCTAATAATTTGTCACTGCGGAACATCTTGAATGCAAATAAAATCACTGGCCCAGACTTCCTTGATTAGTTTCAGAACCTCAAGATTGTCTTGAAACAGGAGAAAAAATCCTATGTCTTTGACGCTTCTATTCCACCAGTCCTTGGTGTTAATGCTAGTGTTGAGGATAAGGAAGCATATCAACATCATAAGGATGACAATGATCAGGCAGCATGTGTGATGCTACCCAGTATGACTCTTGAGCTCCAAAAATAGCATGAGCACATGGATGTCTAATCCATGATTCTTCACCTTAGAGAACTGTTCGATAAGGAGAGGTGCACCGAGAGATATGAGATCTCTAAAGAACTATGCTGATGCAAGATGACAAAAGGTAGTTCTGTTAGACCCCATGTGCTGAAGATGATTGGATTCATTGAGAGACTTGGACAATTAGGATTAACAATGGATTAGACAATTGGAACTTTCAGATGAATCAGTTGGAAGCTACTCTTCCTAAATTTTTGAATAAGCTAGACACGACAGAGAGGTCCATCAGGAAAGATAAGGGATGATTGCTTCTTGTATCTTCTTCCAAGGCTCATACGAAGCAATAGAAAAAGAAAGCCCAAAAAGTAAAGAAGGTAAAATCCCAAATTGATAAGGCACTAAAGCCTAAGGGAGGTGTCAAAAAGGACAAATAGAAGGATATTTGCCATCATTGTGGAGAACTTGGGCATTGAAAGAGGAACTACAAGGAGTACCTAGCTACTGTGAACAAGAAAAAGAAGCTTATTGAAGTTTCTTATTCACGTACCATTTGCTAAACAATTCTAATTTATATATTAAAGGTATATGATACCTCAAAGTTGGTTCTCATATGTTTGACATATTGTAGGGACCAAAGATAAAAATGAGTAGGATCTTGGCTGAGGAGGTGACGACATGGATGGACTACCTAAAGCATTAAATGCTACATTGGACGGTTATATCCTATTTATCTCGACATGTTGGATAATATTTTTGGATGTTTTTGAAACATTAATTACGTGATTGCCATAGGAATGGTTGGTGAAACATTTGTGCTTAGCATTTGGATGTGGAAGCTCATATGTTTCAAGTTTGAATAATTATTTGGAATAATTACAACATATTTAATTATCCATGCTTCATGTTTATCCTTGCAATGATATTTAATCAATTATGAATTATGTTCAATTGATCAAAAGGTTGAATATTGATTCATATAAAATGGAACTTTCTTAAGAACAAAACATAGAGATGAATGTTCAAGAAAGAAAGCAACTTTATGTTGCAATATGATTTGGTCCATATCTCTCCAACATAAAAGCCCATTATGATATTCCCAACCAATATGATTCCAAGCATACATTTAGATGTATATACATCATGAAATATTCAAAAGAGTTTGAAATCCTACTTTCACAAAGGATCTTGGATTTAGTGGGAGCCTAATGACAATAAAAAGTTTAAAGGGACCAAATGGCATAACATAGAGTGACACATGCATATGATGCATACAACATAGTCGAGTTGGAATGGTCCTAGGAAGCAAAAGGGATTATACGTGTATATAAATAAAGTCATATACATCTTATTATAAAGGGCTCAAATAGAAAGATATTTATATCGTTAGTTCATGGAACTAATAAAGGTTCTAAACATTGTTAACGTAATAATGGAGCCATAATAGTAGAACCTGGGTCTCATTGGATCTAAATATAGTAATATGACGTGATGTGATCCATAGACATTTCGAAGATAGATAAAAACAATTAACCACATTGAACGGCACAAGCGAGTCTCCATAGAGACACGATTGCTAGATGGATTTGAATCCACATACAATGAGGTAGTAATTGTCTTTGTGCTAGTGGGAAATGTTGGGATGAGCCCTGCTACCAATTGGGATTGGTTAAGGCTTGATTTCAATCATGCAACAATATCATTCATGTTGAATGATTAAAGGTTTTCCTTCATGAATAGAACATCAATCATAACAAGCTATAAGTCTAATTGGATGAAGTCCATGAGATTAATATGCCTTGCAAGGGAACTGTAATGGGTTGCAATTATGAGATCCTTATGCATCAAAGCGTAATCTCTAAATGTTCTTGGTCAATGTATCATTGAGACTAGACATCAATGATGTGAGACCTCGACCTCTAAAGGCCCGTAACTAGGTGTAGACGCGATAACACGGGCCAAGGGTAACTTCGTCATTTCTCATGGTGAGCCCCTAGAAGTAGGCTTTCAAACATTATTAAGGTCTAAGTAAGCCTAAGGAATAAATGAATGAGGTTAAAATAAATGAAGAAGATATAAATACTGATAATTTCCATGATAGGGGTAAAATGGTCATTTTGCACCTCGAGCCTAAATTTTTAAGTTTTCATGAACTCGAGTACTTTTAGACTATTATGGACTTTGTCTTAGTGTTAAAGGAGCAAAAATAGTGCATAAAGGAAAGGAGGAAGACAAATGGCCTTGTTAAGGGAATTATTGTAAATTGTATGAAAATTGGATCAACTTTAACTATAAATATCTAATCTTCGGTGAAATTTCTTCAGTTTTCCAATGGCTTCTCTTCTTCTTCTTCCTCCTATCCTCCTCTCCATTCCATGTTTCTTTGCACCTTTTATGGATGTATCCTTTGAAACCTTTAAAACTTCCCCAAATTAGCTTTATTTCTCATGTTTTTCTACACCCTTTCATAGGTTTTTCATGCTCTTCCACTTTTACACCTCAACAACCTTCAAAAGGCTTTCTTAAGTACATTCACTCACTAGTTGGACGTGTAGAGAGAGAGAGTGAGTGATTTCCCTTATTAGCTTGGAAGAATTTTGAAAAGAAATTCAATTACAAATCCACCAAGGTGAGTGAACTTGCATTTAAAATATTTTGGGAAATGTATTGGTATTTGGATGAAGCATACGAATGATTTTTATTTGATTTTTCCTTAAAGATTATGCATGGGAACAAGCCTTTATTAAAACGTTTTATGTGGTGAGTGTGCAATATGATGAATCCTTGTGATCCTATAGGATGCTGATATATATATATATATATATATATATGTTGCTTATCGATAGTTAATATTGTGTAATAAATATAAAACGTGCGTGTGTGTGATGTGGGGGATGCACATGCTGGTGATGACGGGTGCGGGAGTGTGGATGATGATATTGCCTGCGCGCGATGTGGGGGATGCACACAGCGGTATTAGCTGTGCACGATGTGGGGGATGCACACGATGACTCTAGCTATGTGCAAGATGTAGGGGTTGCACATGAGCTAGGTGAGGCGGTGGTGGTATTGGTGTTTATGTATGTGTATATATATATNTATATATATATATATATATATATATATATATATATACATATATATTTATGCAATAGAAAGTTCATGAATATGGTATATGGTTATAATGTATGTGAAATCTTGCATGTTGAACCTTGGAAATTGCTAAGTACTTTCAAGTTGATTTTGTCATTGCAGCAGAATGGCCTTTTCTTGATATAATGAGAACTTTCTTCTTAGTGTTCTGTTTCTCGCTGATTCTCGCTACAGCGAAAAACACTCGAATTGGAAGGCTGGCTATAGTTCTGTAACTCGCTGTATTCTCGCTACAGCGAGATGTCTATAGGTGGTTTCGCTGCATTCTCGCTACAACGAGAAACCTTCTGTCGTGCTTGCTACTTTGTTTGGTTTCTACCGTATTTTCCACTTCTTTAACATCATAGTTGATCGTGGACTTCCAACATCCAGGAATTAATTAATTAAGTTTGAAATGAGGGGTTTTAGTGAGAAACCCTCAGCCAGTTGATGATTTGAGCCTAAATTTCGCTGCAGCGAAAATTCATTCTGCAGCAAGAAAGACTTTTCGCTGCAGTGAGGATCAGTCATTTGGGTTGACTTGCTTGAATGCTACTAAAGTTTTCACTCTTCAAATTCTTTGTTGTGCATGGATCCTTCATCATCAAGTGATTAACCAATTAAGGGTTTAATGAGTGGTTTTAATAAGAAGTAAACTAAATTACATTGTTTTTGAAAAAAAGTGCATCATGATTTCTTTAAACTTTTTTTATCGTTTGCTTGTTCCCTTCCTTTGTTCACTCACTGGTTTATACTCACTGTTTTCAACTTCATGTTTTCAGATCAGGAGGCAGTCGATAATTAGGTCGAGGTGTCCTCGTAGATTCGTCTCCTTGGTAGATATCTCGGCATTCAATAGCTGTACTTTTGCTTGGGTCTCTCCGTTGGAAGTCGAGTATCCTTTTTGTTGTGTTTAGACAAACCCAATGCAAATTATTAAGATGTATGTTTTAGACAATATATGTATATTTTGATTGGTAATGCCACCATGAGTTGGCAATGGTTAGCATTATTTTGAATTGAAATTATGAAATGTGACTTTAGGAACTTTTGATAGAATGATGAATAGGTCATATACATAGGCTTGCTTGGGCTTAGTGGGCTATGCCTAATGGGCCCCTATGCCGGTCATGGCCTAGAAACTGAGCTGTGACAAATAATACCTAGAGACTGGTACATTCTATGCTCCTTACTTAAGAAGTAAGCAACCGATCTCATAAGTTGAAGTATAAAGATACTTGGAACTAGAATGTAGGTGCTTGCCTAGAAGAGCAAGTTGGTATTTCACTCAAGTGTCTATGCAATACCTCTCATGTGTCAGTTGTGTAAATACTCCTTAGACTTGAGACACTAGGTTGTCTTATGTGTGGGGTGTTATGCTTCGATTTCATCCCTACGAGTGCCTAACCAAGGATGCCAAAACAAGATGTTTTTGGGTATAGCATGAAGCATGTGACAGCAAATGAGTGGTCAAGATAAGAATTGTCACGACCCAATTTCCCGAGCCATGACCGACGCATGAGCTTAATGAGCATAGCTCACTAAGCCCAAGCAAGCTTATCCATTTACCTTTGCTTAACAAATTTATCATATCATGTATACACACACACCTTTTTTCGGGTGTGAACTTAGCCAAAACACAATGGCATTATCGATAATAATATACATGCACTATACCAGTCATGTATTTAGCAATTTACATTGTATACACATATTCACATTGTTAGATTGTATTCACAATACAAAAGGACCTATGACTTCCTATGGAGACATTTACAATAAAAGGGATTACTATCGAATGCCAAACACATACCCAGGAGATGCACTACGGGGACTCCTCGATTTAGGGTCTAACAGTCACCTAATCTGAAAACATGAATTTTTATAAAACGTGAGTACAATACTCAGTGAGTGAACAAGAAGGGAACAAGCATACCATAAGGAATGTTTATCGAAATCATGATGCATTCATTTTCTCAAAACCATGAAATTGTTTTAGCTCCTTTAAACCCCTCATGTAAACCCCACATGAGTAAATCACTTTACAAAAATTCATGCTTAACTATGGTACCAAAGAAATGGAAAATATGACAAAAACCCACAAGTTAGCAAAATGGACAGAAAGTTTCTCGCTGTAGTGAGAACCAGTTCTAGTGAAGGCCCTCAAACCCGAGAGTTTCTTGCTGTAGCGAGAATGAATTTTGCTGTAGCAAAACAGAGCAACAAGAGAAAAGTTTCCCTTCACTCAACAAAAGGGTCATCCTACTAAACCAACAAAATCAACATAAAACTCATGAAAATTCTCAAAGTGCAATGTATCAAATTTCACATATATGGCAACCATATATCACATTCATGAGCTTTCAATTCATAAGTCTAGATATGCATAATTTGATAGACAAACATCAATATCATCATAATCACACCTGGCTCATGTACATCCCCCCACATCGTGTACATAGCCGGCACCATCATGTGCATCCCCCCAAATCGTGCACAATTAGTGCCATCGTGTACATCCCCCCCACATCGTGCACACAGGCACTATCATCATCCATCTCTCACGCCACCATCATCACTGACATGTGCATCCCCCCACATCGTGCACACACACGGTTATAGTCATTATACACAATATCATTCATTATGCACAACACATATATATATATATATCATCATATTGCAATAATCCATGAATCCATAGCAATCACATATCACAACATCAAACCATTTAACAAAAGCTTGTTCTCAAGGTACATTTTGTAAGACAAGTTGGATAGAATCTTTCATATTTCCCAAAACAAGTTTGAAATGCAAGTCCACTCACTGGTATCAAAAATTTGGATTCTGGGTGCACTTGGACTAATAGTCCTCAAGCGCAATTCCTTTGCCTTTTTCGGACGTCTCACTACCTTGACAAATAACAAAGTCAAGGAATTTACTATATTGTCCCTAAATTGATATAAATTAATTTAAATTACTAATGCTTGATATGTAAATGCAAAAATACGTCCGATTACCGCTTAATCACTGTATCGATTAAATTCGACCGATCACCCGATTAATTGGCAATTGTGTCCAAATCACCTCCAAATTAATCCATTTCTCCTCTAATACCTTAATTTACCACATACCATTTAAATAAAGCCAAATTCAGCATTAGAACCCTCACAGTTCCTTATAGAAAAATTCGGTCATTTGGTGCACTAGCACCGAAATTTTTTCTACATAACCGTTTCACCTTAATTCATCATTTTCCAAGCCATTTTCCTTGAAGTAAAAACAATCCCCCATTGATATTCAGCCCTCATGGTTCGACCAACAAGGAACCCTAGAGAAATTGAATATTTCTTTTGTGTTTTTGTTCATAACCATGCTTAACTATCCCTAAACACTAACATAGTCTAAAATCAAATTATTCCAACAACAATTCCTCTTCCATACCCATTTTTCAGAATTGAATTCATCATGATAACTCAATATTCAACCATGGAAATCAAGAACAAAAGCATGGGTAAGCTAGGTATCAAGGAGAATTAAAGAAATTCTAACTTACCTAGCTTGTTTCCTTGATTTCTTCACTTTTTCTTTGAATTTCCACCTAGGTTTTCTTGTTTTTCCCTTTGTTCTTCCTTTGTTCTTGTTTCTGGTTGCCTAGGCCGAATATGGTGAGAGAATTGGGGATTTAATGGGCTAATTTCTATAAACAATAATAAAATAATCAAGCATGCCACGTGTCACATGCTTATTGGCCTAATTTTTTAACTTTTTAACTTTTTCTTCTTAATTTTCCACCACAAATATTCTGGTATTTATCCAATCCTACCACAATTAAAATCCCTTGGTCTTGACAAGTGCTGGGGTGAAAAATTTATCGATTTACCCTCGAAATGAAAAAATTACGATTTTGCCCCTATACTCCGAAATGTACCGAAATCACATTATTTCTAATTTTCAACCTCAAATAACACTAATATTGATCAATATTAACCAAATGGGGCAAAAATCGTTTTATAAAAATTTTCGTTTAGTCCTCTAGTGGTAAAATTACCATTTTACCCTTGTGCTCCAAAAATACTAGGAATCACAATTTTTCACTGCTAAACATCATTTTATACTCCAATAATCATAATTATATTTCATATAATTATTCTTGGTCAAATGTGATTAAATCTTGGCTAAAAATCTCCATTTTATCATCAAATGGTAAAATGACCATTTTGTTCTTAATTGGTCAATTTTCTTGATTGACTCCAAACTGGACCTTGAACTCCGAATCACTATTCTAAGCCATTTTGTGGGTTTCAAAATTTTCAAATTCCTCTTAGAATTTCTATTTGAACTAGTTCAAGGCTTGATTTAACTTAGTTGTACCACTCAGTACAATACCGTCTTTGAATCGAGCTTGACAAGGTCTCACAAGAGTCATCACCCCAAGTGATGCAGAGGACATATTTTAACTGTTCTTGGTTGATATTAGCTTATTGAAGTCCTTGCCCAAGGCGACTTAAAGATTACGAAAAAAGTTTCATAAGTGTTTATAAAGTTGATGATCAAACTTTAAGAACGAATATGGAGATCAATAAAAGTAGACACTACACCATGCTCTTATCATCTTCGAAATATATGATGAGGGAATGAATTACTCTGAAAACCTGATCACTGAAAGGTTGAGTCAAACCATCTTAACTCTTCTAACATTTGGGTGGCCATGATAGACTACTAGATCCCAATCTTAGTTTATGCTCTAGGTAGTTAACTTGATTAATGATAAATTTAAAGTAGTTTAAATTTATCTAATTCTATGTTTAACTTAAGAATTATATGTTAAGTTCATTACCAACATGTTAGAAGTCTAATGGGTCACACACCTAAAATGAATGTTGAAAATAAAATGAGAGAAGTGATTAAGTTAGACTTAATCAAATTAGATGTTATGAGCTTCTCAAGCACTTGATTAAAATTGTTCAATTAAGTTGTTCTTAATTGATTAAAATTGTTTAATTAAATTGTTGGGCTTAATTAATTAAATTGTTTAATTAAGTTATTAGGCCTAATTGATTAAATTAAACAATTAGGTTAAATGGGCTTCTTAAGGACTGAATTAAATTGCTTAATCAAATTATTGGATTAATTGGCAATTACAAAATAGTTTTGTAATTAGGGTTTAAAATTAATCTAAGGTATAAATATCTTGCTATAGCCTCCAAACAAATTGAGAGATAACAGCTGAAAAATTAAGAGAACGGCACATTAGAAATTCCTTTTGTCTTGTCATTCCTTATGTGAAGAAAAATAGCTTTTCATTCACTTGATTTCTTTTGTGTGCTCAGCCCCAAAATTTTTGTGTGGATTATGAGTTTGTGAAACTCTTCTTTGCTAGCACATTGTCAAGGTATAGCACTCCCAATCCTTAAAGAAAGATTTTCTAATTCATTGGTGTGGATCACCATTAGAAGCTGCACAAGGATTCCTTGGACAGCTTTGGTTTGCAACAACTGGGTTGAGGTGGTTGAGCTTTTTGAAGGCTGATTTGGTGGTTTAGCAAAGGATTCATCAACCTTTGTTATTTAGGTAAACTTGATATGATCATATATATTTTATTTTTAATTTAATTCTGTACTCAATTTGGCATGAAAGAGATCCTAGGAAGGTGAGGTGTAATTTAATTTTTAAATTTATTTTTACTGCATTTTATTTGTATTTGGTGCGTGATCAGCCCTCACCCAACAGCTCAAACATCAGAATAATAAACAAATAAAGGTATAACACAACGAAAGAATAAAAATATATTTTAAAAAAGAAATAGCCGAAATCCTCAAGATCAATGTTTGTGTTTTTCATGCAATTTTCAAATCAATTGTGAACACTCCTAGGTTAAGTATTACTTACCTTACTCTAGATATCATAATCAAGAGCTAATTAAATCCAAAAATGCTTGTGCTGCAGCAAGTAACCTGAAAAAAGAATAAGACAATCTAAAACCTTGCAGTTGAAATCCTTGCTTCTTCACCTTTAGGATTTGTCATATCTTCAGCTGCCTAAATGTTTGGCCTCTAACAATAATCCACACAGTGATCGAAGAAGACCTTCTTAAAGGTAAGATTTTACTTGTGCTAACAAGTTCTTGTTGAATCTTATATCTATCAAACAAAGAAAATTATTTTTCTTTTCTTATTTTTGTGAATCGACTAAGAAGTGGCTAAAGGCTTAGAGTTTTAGTTGGCTAACTTAACATATTTATATAGCCAAACTAAGTTGTAACGCTAGATACAATATTTGTATTTTTATTCAATTAAATCCTTGTCAACTTAATTAATTTTTCAACTTTATTTTAGTCTATTTCACTTAAGTCCAACTCTATTGATTATCCTTATTTAATCTCAATCATGTCACTTAATGTGTGTGACCCATTAGGCTTCTAGCATGTTGGCAATAAATATAAATCATAATCAAATATCAATTTGATAAGTGATTTATATTTAAAGATCGTGAGTGGTATCTAACAACACATCATAACCACTCAAATGTTAGAGAGTGAATTAAAGAATTTGACAAAGCCCTTTAGTGACGAGCCTCTTAGTGTAATACAATCCTTTCATCAAATATCCTAGATATGTCATAAAGCATGGCTCAGTGTCTACTTATGACATTCCATATTAGTTCTCATAATTCATGACTAACCTTATGAGTTTAGGAAACTAATTTTCCTCAAATTCATCATGCTTTGGCCAAAGACTTTATACAAGTTAATTTAGAATTGAGAACAAGTGAGATACATACCCTCATATCACTTAGAGTGATGAATCCTCTCTCGACCACGTATCCACCTTTGTATGCTTCATGGCATACCCAAAAACACCCTGTTTAGGCATCTAGTTGCCTTTAAACCCATAAGGGTGAAATCAAAGTATGTCATTCCCTATATAAGATGACCCGATGTCTAAAGTCCAAGGACTAGTTGCACGATTATCACATGAGAACATATTCCATAGACACTTGAGTGAAATACCAAATGGAGTTCTCATAACAGGTCATGTTCAATGAACTTGTTCTTTAACAAGCACTCACATGTTATCCTTAAGTATCCCATATACTTCAATCTATAAGATCTAATGCTTACTTCTTAAGTAAATAGGCTTAACATATACTAGTCTTTGAGCATTGTCAATGCCCTGTCTTGACAATACAATGACCAGGAACAATGTTAGGAACATGGCTTTGATACAGAGTGATCTCATAATTGTAACAACTTTACAATTCTCTTGCTAGGCATTTATGTTCCATGGGCTTCATCCAATTAGTACTTAAAAACACCTTATTATTGCACTAATATGAAGGAAAACTTTTATCACATATAGTTATGTAATTAAATATGCATTAAATGACAACATATATATTCCTTGACCAATCCAATTGGCTTAAGGGCATATACCAACAATCAGAGTCTCATAATTGTAACTTTTTGCAATCTCTACGCAAAACACAAATTATCTAATGGTTTCATTTAAATTAGTCTTATGATAACTATTCAGCCATAAAAGCTATTTGACGGGGTGAAACCTTTTGAGGTTTTTATGCTTTTTCATTATGTATCCCTATCCTAATAGAGTAGCTTTAGGGCATAAACTTATAACATGTCTCTAACTTGTCTCGTTTACTTTCTCCTTCACATCTTGATGGGTTACATGTCCCTAAAATGTCTTGCTATGCATCTCCATCATGGTTTCGTTACATGCATCATATGTTTTAGTTTATGTTCATGGCATTTTGGTTACGTGCAAGGCCATGTCTTGATAGATATTGAAGAATTGGATCATTTCATAAAGCATGGTTTCTAAAGCATGGCATAGAAATTCAAATGTTAATGATTCATGAATTATGTAAGTGGTCAAGTTGATCTAGGATATTGAGCATGCTTTTAAAGGAGTTACATGTATTTGACATGTTTGTTTATAAACTTGGCATTTGACCCATGTGCACTTGTAACTAGTAATGGTGGTTATACCATTATCTATCTCCTTAAAATTCTTTTGCAACAAAACACTTAGTAAGGGGGAGAGCTTTTTAAGATCCTTTTTAACCCTTAAACAAGTGTTTTCAAAAAGAAATCCTATACTAAAAAATTCAAGTCTTTTTGAAAAGAATTGCAAATTTTGTTCATTAAGTTTTGTTATATCAAAAAAAGGGAGATTGTTAGCTTTACAATTGATCCTATTTTAAAATGACAATTTAAATGATAAAAATTACAAATTAAAGATTTTAAAAACACCTTGAACTTTTAAATATAAATGATTAAAAGTTTGCTCAAGAAAAGATTTCTAAAGCCTTCAAAATTGGACTTATATATAATAAGTATCATGAATTCTATTCAAAGTCTCGATACCTCGCTTACAGATAACAACAAGTTGTCAAGACCATTTTATGGAGTATCGAGACCTTGTCAAACAAAAAGCAAAATGGGAATGCTCTATGGCAAGTATCGAGACTTGGCCAACCCAAGAGCAAAATTCTAAAAGAAGTGACTAAGGTACTGAGACATGTGACCAAGGTATCAAGACCTAGACAACCCAAGAGCAAAATTTCAAATACAAAGGTCCAAGTATTGAGACTATTGCCAAGGGTATCGAAACTTATTGAAACAGAAGCACTTTGTCTTTTATGGTATTAAGACCCCCTACGAAAGTACTGATGTCACGACCCAAATTCTGGGCCATGACCGACGCATGGGCCCAATGGACGTAGTCCACTAAGCCCAAGTAAGCCTAATAGTCCGACGTGTTCATCATTCCATTATAAACTGCTAAGTCATCATTTTTTTTTAAACTTAAAATCAAAATAGTAATAGACGTTGCCAACTCGTATTGGCATTTCTCATTTTATTATATACATACATTTTCTACAACATGTATTCCAATAATGTACATTAGGTTCGCCTATACATCTCAAAAGGAAGACTTGACTTCCAGCGGAGGGACTCGATGAATGTACAACTACTGAATGCGCCGAGACACCTACCAAAAGAGGGACACAGGTCTACAAGGATACCTTGTCCTAGTTACCGGCTACCTCGTGATTTAAAAACATGAATTTGAAAATGCTGAGTATAAACACAGTGAGTGAACAAAGAAGGGAACAAGCAACAATTAGGAAAAATTTAAAATCATGATGC